>NW_020954556.1:49511312-49610624 GCF_900497805.2 Vombatus ursinus | reverse complement strand
CTCTCTCTCTCTCTCTCTCTCTCTCTCTCTCTCTCTCCCCCTCTCCCTTCTTCCCCCCACCCCCAACAAATATTGAATCAGAAGCTGGAGGCAAGAGCCAGTTCTGAACTCCATTGACTGGTTTCTGCTGCCACCTCGTGGCCCCATCCTGCATCACATGGTCTACATTTGCTTCTCTCCTATCCCACATATACTTCCTCTTCTCTCCCTATCTTGCTATCCCTCCTCTTCTTTCCTCTCTAACCATCTCCATTTAATGCCTTCCCCTTCTGGGACCTGTTCTACCTACCCTGCTCTCTCCCTTTGAAATGTTCTTTCTCCTCCTTTCCCTCATTCCTCTCCTATTGGCAGTGACCTTGGATTGAATGAAATTTGAGTTCCCCTGGAACAGAAGGTCTCCTCTCTCTCTCCCTCCCTCCCTCTCTCCCTCCATCCCTCTCTCCCTCCATTCCTCTCTCTGGGTTCCCCTTTCACTTTTCTTCCTTGTACTTTACAAAATAACGGGGAAGTTGCAAACTTTGTTCAGAAATACTATCTTCATAGGGGGAATGCCATATATAGGCAGGATAGTCCCTCAGGAAGACTTTCCCTGATTGGGAACAACAAGGAACACAACACATTTTTAATGCTAGAAAAATCCACTTTCCATGCCAAGTAGGCCTTTGGTTTGTAAAAATGAGTCAAGTTGCCTTTATAACAGTGAAGGCTCAAACTCTCTTGGAGACAATAACATTGTGTTTCTAGACTTTACTAGGGTATACTAATGCCCAATGTCTTTCTCCTGCTCTGACAGATTCTGTCCAGGATCCTTTAAAGTATTGGAGCATATCTGATTTCTTCCCCATTTCCTTTTTCCTCCTTAACCTGAGTATCTTGGAGGCGCAGTCTCCTACACTCTTTCTTATTTTCCCTTGGAGGTCTCTCAGTCTAGGCATCCCTCTCACTTAGTCCCTCTGTAGTACAGTGGAAAGACACTTGAATTTGAAGTCCAAAGGAGCCCCAGTTTTGGCACTGCCACTTAGTAACCCATGGAGCTTTTGGGCAAGTCACTTCCCTTCTTTGGGTCTTAGTTTGCTAATCTGGAACAAGGGGATAATAGCACTTATACTACTTACCTCACTCAATTATATTAAAGATCAAATAAAGTAATGAGTAAAAAATACTTTGCAAACCATAAATGTAAGTTATTATTATAATAGCTCGTGTGTTTATACTAATTTCTGCCTGCCTCCTCTTACTTTTCCAGCCAATGACCTGGGAGGCAATTGATCCTTTGATGAGGCAAGGTACCGGAGAAAACAGAGAATGGATGAAGGACCAAACGAGTGGAACCTCTGAGAACAACCTTGGTAAGATGGAAATGCAGGCAGCTCAGAAGGGAATGGAATGAGATGTGGTCCTCTAAACATCGCCTGATCCTGACGCTCATTTTCCCTTCTAGGTTTTCACCTCTCTGATGGGCCGAACACTCCAGATCATCTCTGTGGACTTCCAATGCCTCTCTCATTGCTGCTGTCACCACTCCATCTGGTCTCCAGGGGATGTTGTGATTCCCTTGGTTCTTTTCGTCTTCAGGTGGACAAAGCTCATTTTCCTTGAATTGAGTAGAGACGAGGTTGGGGGTGGACAGTCCAGGAAAGCTAGAAGGAATCAAGGTCCTTTTTCTTATGCTTCACTGGCAGATTCCAGGTTGTGGCTGTGCTTCTGGGAGATGATTAGATTTTGCTTTGGATTGGGGTTGGTCTGCAGGGAATGAGTCTTGTGTCTCTTGTGTGCAGAGCAAATGATTAAGTTCATGGGGAGAATGAGAGAATGGAAGAGACACAATATCCCTTCTTAGAGAGCTCTCAGTTCCTTATGGGGCAGATATGGTCTCCTCAGAGTTATCTACTGTATCAAGGAGATCCTTTTCTCAGAGAGGGGTAGTGAGAAGAGAGAGATGAGTCCGCATAGGCAACTGTTGCTAATTTGCAGGATTGGCTATTAGAAGTAGGAAGGACTTTAGAAATCATCTTGTGTATTACAGATGAGGAAACTGAGGCCCAGAGAAGAGAAGTGACTTCCCAAAGGTAGTATGGTTAGGTGAGCATGATTCTATATGTAATCCAAAATGATGGATAATGAAGACTTAACTTATATCCAAAGCTGTAAGAAGTCTCTCTTTGCTTTGGAATGCGTAATAGGATCTGCTTTTGTTTTCCAGATTCAGATTTACCTGCTCAGACTAGACCAGAGAGTTTTTAAATATCTCCAGAATACACACAGACCGAGGGTGGGGTTGACTCAGTGGAGCTTGCAGGTGGTGGAAGAAGAAGGAAAGTAGCCTGGGATTTTAAAAAATGTACTTCTGGTCATCTACACAGTTGATACTCTATGTAGTGAATTCGTTGTCCTAGGGGATACTGTATACATGGCTGTGTTCACCGTTGCTGGGGGATGAGAAAAGGGTTGGAGGATCTTTAAAATAATTGGGTGCTCTATAATCACAGCTGTCACCATTGGGATAATTCTATTTTCTACCTCACCTTGATGGGTATTCTAGCAAAACCTATACTTCCACTGTACCCATTTGTTCCTAAGATTGCCGAAAGCTGTCTGAAGCCCAGACACCCATCTATAAAGGAAGCTACCCCCACATTGAGTCCAACTTCCCACTGGACGCAATATAGTGGAATTATCAGGGTCAGGTGGTCACCTCTCTGCTCAGCTCCCTCCGTCCGTGAAAATGCCTATTAGATATTTTGAACTAGCTCTCTCAAACTCAACATACTGAAAACAGAGCTCTTCATCCTTCCCCTAAAATCCACAGCTTTCCCAAATATCCTGATTACTGCTGAGGGCATCACAATCCTCCAAGTCACCCAGTTTGGAAGGCTTGGAGTTGTCCCTGACTTCTCAGTCTCATGCAGCCCATAAATCCCTTGGCCAAATTTGGTCTTTTTGATCTCTGCAACGTCTCTTACATACTTCCCTTTCTTTCCACTCACAGAGCCACCACCCTAGCTAAAACCCTTTTTTTCCTGGTCTATCACAAATGGCCTCCTATTTCATTTCCCTGACCCAAAATCTCTTCCCATTCTCCACAGAGACACACAAAAGTGTTTTTCCTAATGCGTGCAGTCAGAGTCGATAAACATAGATTACACAGGTCTGACCATGTTACCTCCCTGCTCAGTAAACTCTAGTGGCCCCCTATTACCTCTCAGACCAAATAAAGAACTCCTTTGTCTGCCTTTTAAAGCTCTTCAGTCCCTGGCCTCTTTCTGTCTTTCCAGCATTACTCCTTCCATGCTATCAATGGTCCAGTCAATACTGACTAACTTTCTGTTCCTCAGATATGACAATCCATACCTGCACCCCCATGCTTGCAGTGCATTCTTTGATCACTTCCATCTCTTGGAATCTCTGGTTTCCTTCAGGATTCAAACCAAGTGCCACCTTCTTGGGAGGCCTTTCCCAATTCCCCCTTCCCAAGCTATGGGAGCTTTCTCATCTAAGGTTATCTTGTATTTGATCTGTATCTGCTTTATATACCTAAATGTGTACATGTGATTTCCTCCAACAGAATGTAAGCTCCTTGAGGGCAGGGATTATTTCAATTTTGTCTTTGTATCCCTAGTGCTTAGCCCAGTGCTTGGCCCATAGTAGGCACTTAATAAATGGCTGTTGATGTATTGACTGATTGCTTGAGGCCCAGAGAGGTTCATTGACCACAGAGAGCAACAGAGCTGGAATTTGAACCCAGATTCTCTATTGCCGAATCCAACACATTTTTCTTTACACCATGGTGTCCCTTGGGCTGGAGAAATCTACTGAACAGAGGTGGGATGAGTAGACAAGAGGTCACTTAAAAAGCATGTGGGGATTTTTAAGGTGACTTCTAGTTCAATACAAATAAACTCTGTGACATGGGAGCCCCCCAAACTAATTCAATCTTAGATTGCATTGGTAGAAGCATGATGCCCAGAATCAGAGAGGTGATGGTCATTCAGCCCTGGTTAGACTGCATATGGAGTGTCATATTCAATTCTGAGTGCCATAGCTAAGGAATCTCATTGTCTAGTTGGAAGTCACTCAGAAGGCATCAACCAGGGGGGAGAGGGGACTAGAAACCATGTCATCCAGGGACTGATTAAAGCAACTGATGATTTTACTCTGAGGATATCCATACATTGTATGGGTGTGTGGGGGTGAGGTGGGGGGAGGACATGATAGCAACATTCAAGTCTCTGAAGGACAGTCCTATTAAGATAAATAGATTTATCTTGCTTGGACCAAAGAGGCAGCATTAGGAACCATGGGTGGAAGATGCAAAAAGACACGTCTCACATTTGATATTTGGACAAACTTCTACCAGTTTTAGTTGTCCTAAAGGAGAATGTCCCCAGAAGCGATCACTTTGCCATCACTGGAACTTTTCAAATGGAGGCTGGATGACAATTTGTCAGGGATGGTGCAGCAGGAATCTTGTCCAGGTATGGTTAGAATACATGAGCTCTGAGTTTCTCTCCAATGCTGTTCTTCTCGGATATAATCCATCATTAAAGCCCCACTTGGAGACTCCAGCTTTGTGGGACATACTAGAGCTTGTGCTCTGATGGCATAAGCTTCCAGACACCAGAGTGACCCCCACTTCCTGATAAGGCACCTAGGTAGGGCCTTAGTGGAGAATTTTGTATTCAATAGAGTATAGGAAACAAAAATGACATCTAATGACCACTCTGACTCCCTTCCAGGGAAAGGGATAGCTGGGGGCAATAATACAGCTCCATTTAGCTTTTTTGGGTCTGGCTGTGGGATTTGATATTACCAGTATCCCATGACAAGTCCAATTACCATAGTTTGCTTTGATAAAGCATAGTTTCAGGGGCAGCTAGGTGGTGCAGTGGATAGAGGCCCAGCCTTGGAGTCAGGAGGACCTGAGTTCAAATCTGGCCTCAGACACTTGACACTTACTAGCTATGTGACCCTGGGCAAGTCACTTAAACCTGATTGCCTCACCAAAGGAAAAAACAAACAAACCTAAAAAAAATAGCACAGTTTCAGGAATGTTTCACTTCATGATTCTATTTCTGAACTGAAATCTACCTTCCATTAACTTGGATCACCTGAATTCTGACTGAAAGGTGGGTATGACTGGGGAGAGGGGACAGTGGAAACAGGATTCTCCTAGGGAGAGTTCATGTATTATGAAAATATGAATATGTGGTATGAAAATACTTTCCTAAGTCAGTTAGAATGTGGCCAGGTCTTCACAGATCGCATCTCCTTAACATCCATTACTGTTCTTTTAGGGCCAAATGGTGTGAAAGTGTCAACTTTAGAAAGTGGGTGGGGTTAAAGATATACACTGAGCCATTTTAATGTAACTGGCTGGTGAGAGTTCAGTCCTGAGAGCATGTGTAATGTTCCTTGCCTGCTGCCAACACGGGGAGAATTAGTGAGCTATCTTCTGTTATGAGTGACTGAGGGGTTGGTGTTGTGTGATGAGTCTTCTGATTGGCTTCAGAGATAGAAGGATAACGATGGAAATGTAACTGAGTATGCATCAACAGGTCCAAGCTGACAATCTCTTAATCTCTTCCTTGGCAACTTTTGATCAAAGAGGATTGCTAGGAGGCACCAGGCAGTAGAAGGGCATCAGGGTATATCTCTCACTCAGCCAAAGTGTACCCATGGCTTCATGGCACCTCTGTTCTGTTTGTCTGTGTTTCTTCTTTCCTGATTGTAGGTGAATGAATATCTGGAGGTTTCCACCTTGGGAATTTTAAAGGGTCAGAAGAGCCATCGGAAGGCTCCTTGGCAACTAAAGTTGGTAGCACAGGAGCCAATGGCACTGGGAAAGAAGTCCAGTGAGGAGCCAGGCTTAAGCGGTTGGTATTAGGCATAAGCCTAACCATCTTATCCTGCAAGGAACCAAAGAGAGAATAAGGAGAGTGAGTCTCCCATGACCAATACCCTTCCCAAAAGTGAACTTTGTGGGTTTTACTTCTTCGTTCCTCTCCAGACTCTGTTTCTGATTCTCCTGATGTTCTTCATCATGCTGCAGCAGCCTTTTTACTCCATCCGTGGGACCCTCTGAATGATTGATTCCTCCTGTAACCTTCATTTGAAGGAAAGGGCCCAAGCCAGTCATGCTCCCTCCCTCATTCCTCTCCGGGCTCCTCTTTTGACTCTGCAGATTTCTTTCTCTATCATGTCTGCATGGAGGTACCTTCACCTTACCCCCACTTTTCAGGTTCTTTTTATATGGTATGCTCCTTGTGAGCAGGAACTATCTTTCTTTTTTGCTTCTATTTGCATTCCTAGTGCTCAGCACAGTGTCTGGGATATAGTAAGCATTTAATTAATGTTTATTGATTGATAAACTTCACAAAGGAGTGAAGAGGTTTCCCTTGGCCACATGTGTTTGCTACATATATGCCTTAGTCATTTTATGCTTTCAGTTTGAATTTAGTCTTTCAAGGATTGAAAGTGTATGGAGGGGGGTGGAGTATGCCCTGGATTTACAAGGATTTTTTAAAAAATCTGTCCTTGCTTTACCTTCTTAATAAATATCCCTTTGTAAAAGCTAATTGAGATCAACTGATTAATCAGTATGGGAGAGAGTCACACCAGATAGGATCCCATGAGTGAGTTGGAAACCTCAGATCCTCAGGGATACCCAATGATAGAACACTGAAGAGAGAAGCTGCCAACTGCCTTTTGAATACTTGGCCCTCCAATGGGGCTGAGAAGGGTGGGATTATGAGACATGAAGGCCATTAATTTTTTTTTTTTTTGGTGAGGCAATTGGGGTTAAGTGACTTGCCCAGAGTCACACAGCTAGGGAGTGTTATGTGTCTGAGGCTGATTTGAACTCAGGTCCATCTGACTCCAGGGTCAGTGTTCTATCCACTGTGCCACCTAGCTGCCCCTCATTACCTTTTTAACAATTAAATTGTATCTTATTTTCATGAAGATCTGCCTTCTCTCTCTCTCCTCCCGTACTCCTAATTGAGAAAGCAAGAAAAGCAAAGCCCTTGTTACAAACACGCATAGTGAAGCAAAACCAGTCCCCACATTGGCAATACTTCCTCCACCAAAAAAGGTATCAATCTGTACTCTGAGTCTATCCAGGTCATTATCATTTCCATGAGAGGCTTACATAGATAGAACCTTGTTACCCCAATTACTTTTTGTTCCTCCTGAGTTGTCCTATTTGTGTCTTCTACAGTGCCTAACACATTGTAGACATCACCAGTGTGCATAGAACATTCTGTTAGAGTTCTCATCTTAGGGATTTTATAGATACATTTTAAAGGCGAGCATTTATTGAATTAAAAACATTTTTATTCACCAAACTAAGAAGCTAAAACTTAAAGTTTAATTTAAAAAATTAACAACCAAACTTTGTGGTCCAAAATACAAATTTTACAAGCCGAAACAAAATACAAAAAAAATTCTTTTGAGACATTAGGATGTGCCTGGGAACTCCTGGCACATCCCCTGTGCATACCAATGGTATATACTCATGGAATGAATTAGGAAGCTTAGGAAGCAAGGAAACTGATCTTCATTGAAGGATGGAGTCTCAAGACCTAAATTTGAATGTTGGTGTTTCCATTTACTGCTTATGTGACCTTGGGTAAGTTGCTCAGCTGCTCTGGCCACAGTTTTCTCATCTATCAAATAAAGAAGTTGGGCTAATAGTCCATTTTGAAATACAATAAAACAGAAATGTAAAAAAAGAGAACGATTTAACTCACTGACTATACAAAAACAGGCGGGATTTGGCCTTTGGGCCATAACTTGTCAACTTCTATACCAGACGGTCTCCAAAGGACCTTTCAGTTCTAGGTCTATGATCCCATTAAATACATCCCACTTTAGCAATGATCAAGTGAGTATTTCAGAGAACCCAAAGGAGACACAGAAAAATGGGTGGCAGAATTTTGTAGGAGAGTTATTACAAAATTCTTTCTCTTACTGCTTTATTTCCTTTTACTTACTTTAATTTCTTAATGCCCTCAGCTGTCCTTTTCCATCATCCACTCCTTTATGGGTTTGTCAAAGCAACATGTGGGTCACTATGGAGCATCAATCGGGGGCCCTCCGTGGCCAGGTATGGCATGTGCTGTTAGCTACTATGATTGTTCAGATTTTGGAGAGAGCTGGTCAAGCAGAAAGCCAGGAGATAAGGAGTCTTGATGGCTGTGGACAGTGGCCCATCTTTCCCCTGCCATTTTGCTCTACCCTAGGCTTGGGCTTATTCACTAATTAGACTTAGCCTATTATAGGCTCCCCTTATTTGCTGCCAGTTCTACTTTCCTTTCCTATCTGTGCTCTCCTCCCAACAACCCTCATTACCAGAGGCCTCCTCAGGTATTTGAGGTTCCTTTTCACAAATGGAATGGATCAAAGGGAATACTAAGCTGAAACATCTGTAGCATTTTAGACAGTTGTTTAGACAATAGGCAAACTTGGTCCTGGTTTCATTTCATTCATCACTCCAGAAGTGGGCCACACCTGTTTCTGTCATCTGGTTCTATTTAAACAAAGAAACAAAAATACTAAAAAGCCCAGATGTGGTATATTCTACCTTCTTTCCTTCCTTCTTTCCTTTTCTTCCTTTCTTCCTTCCTTTCTCTTTCTTTTTTTTCCTCTGTCTCTGTCGCTCTGTCTCTGTCTCTCTGTCTTTCTTTCTCCTTGCCATATACTGAATCTTTTCAGGATAGATCTGAACAACACTGATTGCTACAACTTCTCTGGGTATACCATAAACCCAGAACAATTACAACATAGAGTTCAGTTTCAGATCTAATCCACAAGGGGGTGAAAGTAAGCTGAAGAGGCCCAGCTGTCAAACAACGCTACAAGACCTCAGGGCCTTCTTTGCTACAAGGGCTTCAGGGAACTCATTCCCTCCTCCCTGAAGAGAGACTTGCCTTTTATTTCCCAGGAATTCATTCCCCTTCTCTTCCTAGAAGTGAGATTTTCTTTTCAGTCAGTCAGAGGAAAGGAAAAACGTGAATGATTGCTATATGGTTCTCTTCATCAACTCTCAGCTCCTGCTTAGTTGGACTATGTGGTCTTGAAGACCATTCTTTGTGTGTGTGTGTGTGTCTGTCTCTCTCTATGTGTGTGTCTGTCTGTCTGTCTCTATGTGTTTGTGTGTCTGTCTGTCTGTCTGCCTGTCTCTCTCTCTCTCTCTATCTCTGTCTGTCTCTCCCACTCTCTCTCCTCCCATCTCCCATACAAATAAATTCTCATTTCTATTAAATGTATGGCTCTTGGACCCCCAGCCAGTTGGATCTGGCTGTTCCAACTTGTATTTTTAAAACTGCCCATAAATTCTGTCTCTTCCCTTTTTGCTTTCTTCTTTTCCTTCTTAATCTCCCAACTTGTGTTCAAAAAAGTTGCAAGCACAGCTCAGTAGCTATCTGGCTTTAAAATAGTGTTACATGTGTAAGGAAGGTGTTTCCCCTCCCTCTACAACTAAGTTGATATAATCACAGAAAGCCTAAAATGCAATCACAAGGTATTAATGGGGTGTTAAACTCACTTTAAGGATCCATCTACACCTTGAATCCTTTATGAGGTACAAATGCTTTTCAGATTGGGTCAAGAAAGTAATAGCATAATTGCCAGAGCAAACAAGCTAGCCAAGCTTCTGAAGATTTTAAATAGCTAAGCTCTGGATGAATTTTAGCATTTAGAGTTTTAGCTTGAAAGCAATGGAGATGGCAAATCAGGAGCTACTGGTACAGATCGCTGGTTGGGGTATGAGTAAAGAATTTAATCTCTTGCCCCCACCCCTCCTCATTGATCATGGGAAGCTAATGGACCAGCTGGGAACAGATGAGACAGTACACAGAAAGGAAATCTAAGGCTTCAGAGACACACACTCAAGACAGAAAAAGAGACAGTCGTCCAAGAGAGGATGGAGTTTTGTGTGATCCTCTGGCAAGAGAGGAGCAGACCCGGGGAACTTGACCCTTCTGTAGCCAAGGGAAGCTGCATGAAGAACAGGAAGAGAATTGCCCTTAAGCTGTCAATTGCCTTTGTCGTAACATAGATCCCTATAAGTGTGCCTCACTACCATTGTACCCTAAGCTTAAAGCTTTTCTTTTCACAGATACCATATTTATTTATAGGAGAGTATACTCCAGGTTTATGGGAGAGAAGATTTATAGCACCTGTTCTTACTATATCATCTTAGTAAATGCCTTTGCTAAAAGCTAAATATATCTACTGACATGGCTGTTAGTAGGTGGGAAGAGGGGCTAATGAACTATAGCGTCAGAAGTTACAGTCCTACAGGGTTACCCCTAGATATGTGAAATTAGTCAACCCTCTGGGGATAAAATGAAAGATTTTGAGTGCAAGTAAGGAGCATAGACCACAGGGAGTGCTATACATGCATAACAGGAAAATCCCCAAAATGCCACTTGGAGAGATAACCATTATTAAGGGGGCAGCAGTTCCATCAGCAGCCAGAGTGGGAAAAAGAAACTTTCCTGGTTTCCCCTTTGTACCCATCTGAGTTGTAAAAGATAGAAGCAGAAAGTCAATGAAGGCAACTAAAAGGGAAGTGGGTCTCTGCTTTTCTCTAGGGAAACCAGGCTTAATAGATATCTCAACAAAAGACACCTATTCCTGCTTGTCTGATGGATGCTAGCTATCTCTTCATTGCAGCTTAATGTCCCCGAATACTAGAGTTCCTCCTTGCCCTGTTCATGGGAAGCACAGCTGCCTGGCCCCAAATTCAACCTATACTGGGAAAAGTTCAACATAGAAAATTTCGGCTAAGATCCCTCATCTCAGCTACTCTCTACTGTCCTCAAAGTCAGAATCCTCTCTTCTTGAGCTTTGGGGTTGGGGGAGATGGGAAGGATTGAATAATTTTCCCCAAAGCAATAATGATGGAGAAAACTGTTTGAAAAGCACCTGTCCTCAGTGAGAAATGATGAACAGGCAGATTTCAGAAAAACCTGGAAAGACTTGTACAAATGGATGCAAAGTGAAATGAGCAGAACCAGGAAGACATTGTACATAGTATCAACAACATTGTGTGATGATCAACTATGAATGACTCAGCTCTTCTCAGCAACACAATGATCCAAGACAAGTGCAAAGGACTCATGAAGGAAAATGCTATTCATATCCAGATGAAGAACTGATGGACTCAGAATGCAGATGGAAACATATTTTTTTTCACTTCCTTTATTCTTTCTCATGGTTTTATTTCCTTTTGATCTGTTTCTTCTTCCACAACTGTGACAAATAAGGAAATATATTTTACATGTATAAACTATATCAAACTGCCTACCATTTTCAGAAGAGGGAAGAGGAAGGAGGGAGGGAGAAAAATTTGGGACTCAAAATTTTGTCAAAATGAATACTAAAAAATTTTCTTAATATGTAATTGGGGAAAAATAAAATACTATTTAAAAAAAACAACAAAAAGAAAAGCACCAGTCCTCTCTAGTTTCCAGACCTCTGATCTGGTCTCTGGAAGGAATGCTACAAAGATAATAGAAAAGTTCTTTTAATGTCCCTCAGTGCTATATTCAGTCTCTTGCTGTGTTCAGTAAATCTCTGGATTTGGGATGGATCTTGAGCAATTGTGGTTATCCTGGATGAGAGTATATTTCTGCCTATCCATCCTATGTGCAAGCATGAGTGCTGGGATCCTACCATCCTGTTTGCTTGTCTAGCAGCAACCACAGGAACCAATGAAAATTGCCACAGCATTCCCAAAGCACAGGATGGGCAATGGGTCATGAGTTAACTGTCAGTGTCTAACTTCAGTTTGACTGGGAACCAGGATGTTTATGACCAAATCCTCAGTTTTGCACAGGGAGGTTAAGGCTTAGGAATGGGAGGTGAGGGGATGATGGTGGTGGGATTAAATATCAACCTGAAAATGTTTTGCCTACTTGGAGGGTTGTTCCTGGGTTGAAATAGAATGTATTGTTGCTGCATGGAAATAATGCTTTTGCTTTTATTGTATCTTATCTGATTTAATTAAATTGCTTATGATAAGGATGCTAATATAGGAACATTTAATTAATAGCTGTGAAGGTGAAGAGAAAGTGACTAGTAGGTCATGGCAAAACCTATGATATTTGATATGTGGATACCTAACATAATTGAGCAGATGATACCAGCAGATGACAACCAGATGCCCTTAGCATATTAACTAAGAGAAATGGGTAGCTTAGTTAATACCCATGACACCCATTGGTGGTGACATACAAATATAGGCTGCTATTATTATTGGTTTTAACATTTTACTTGGTTAAAATTTTTTCTACTACATGCTAGGAGTCTCCTCATAGGTATTAACAATCCAGTCTTGTCACAGGGTTCTTCTATATAAATTCAAAAAGAAAACCGTCAGCAACTGGCTGGTTACTATTGTGTCCATCTCCCGCCTGGCTGCTTTACTTCTACTGACACCAGATATCACCATTGTCTTTCATTGAGGAGGAAGGTGAGGAGAGCTGAGAGAATCATACACAATGGCACACAAAGTCTAGTTTCCAGGGATTGGAAGAGGGAGGGAAATGAGCATTTATTAAGTGCCTACTATGTGCCAGGCACATATTATCTCATTTGATCCTCACAACAGTCCTGAGAGGAAAGTTCTATTATATCCCGCATTTTACAGGTGAGAAAACAGGCAGACAAAGGCTAAGTGACTTGCCTAGGGCCATGCAGCTAATAAGTGTCTTTGGCCAGATTTGAACTCAGGTCTTCCTGACTCTAGCCCCAGCAGTGTATTATACATTCCATTTAGATGTTTCCAATCTAATATAAAATGAAATTCAATAGGGAAAAATGTGAAGTCATGCTTAGGTACAAAAAATTAATAAATTAATTTCATAGAGGATCAGACTGAGCTTTGGTGCCAAGCGGCTGGACTTGTTCCGGAGATGGTGAGCCATGTAAATTATAGGTACCCATTCTATTGGAATTGTCTTGGATCATTGTATTGCTGAGAAGAGCTAAGTCATTCATGGTTGATCATCCCACAATGTTGCTGTTATTGTGTACAATGTTCTGGCTTCACTCACTTCACTTTGCATCAGTTCATGTAAGTCTTTCCGGGTTTTTCTGAAATCTTCCTGCTCATCATTTCTTATAGCACAATAGTATCCCATTACAATCACATACCACAACTTGTTCAGTCATTCCAAAAATTGTTGGATATCCCCTCAATTTCCAATTCTTTGCCATAGGTGTCCATTCAAAAAGCAATTGGGGGTGGTAATGGGCCAGGCAATGTGGGACAACAGATTGAGGGAAGAGATAACAATATGACACTGAGAAGGAGAAATCCCTGGAACAAGGGAAAGCATGGAAAAGAAAACCCACTAGGCCGAGCTAATATAATAAAAATGACAATTCTACTTAAGCTAATTTCCTTATTCAGTGCCATACCAATCAAACTACCAAAAAACTATTTTATAGAGTTAGACAAAATAATAACAAGATTCATTTGGAAGAACAAAAGGTCCAGAATATCAAGAGAACTAATGAAAAGAAATGCAGGAGAAGGTGGCTTAGCCATTCCAGATCTTATATTGTATTATAAAGCAGCAATCATCAAAACTGGCTAAGAAATAGAGTGGTGGATCAATGGAATAGGTTAAATATGCAAGACACAGTAGTCAATGATTATAGTAACCTATTATTTGATAAACCCAAAGACCTCAACTTCTGGGATAAGAACCCACTCTTTGAAAAAAACTGCTGGGAAAACTGTAAAAGAATATGACAGAAACTAGGCATAGACCAAAATCTCATACCATATACTAAAATAAAGTCAAAATGGGTACATGATTTAGATATAAAGGCTGATACTATAAGCAAACTGGGAGAGCAAGGACTAGTTTACCTGTCAGATCTATGGAGAACAGAAGAATTCGTGACCAAATAGGAGATAGAGCACATTACGAAAAGCAAAATAGATAATTTTGATTACATTAAATTGAAAAGTTTTTGCACAAACAAAGCCAATGCAACTAAGATTAGAAGGAAGGTAGAAAATTGGGAAAGAATTTTTACAACTAGTCTCTCTGATAAGGGCCTCATTTCTAAAATATATAGAGAATTAAGTCAAATTTATAAGAATACAAGCCATTCCCCAATTGATAAATGGTCAAAGGATATGAACAGACAGTTCTCAGATGAAGAAATTAAAGCCATCTATAGTCATATGAAAAAATGCTCTAAATCACTATTGATTAGAGAAATGCAAATCAAAACAACTCTGAGGTACCACATCACAACTATCAGAATGGCCAACATGACAAAACAGGAAAATGATAAATGTTGGAGAAGATGTGGGAAAATTGGAACACTAATGCATTGTTGGTGGAGTTGTGAAATGATACAACCATTTTGGAGAGCAATTTGGAACTATGCCCAAAGGGCTATAAAAATGTGCATACCTTTTGACCCAGCAATAGCACTTCTAGGGCTATATCCCAAAGAGATCACACAAATGGGAAAAGGACCTACATGTGCAAAAATATTCATAGCAGCTCTTTTTTGTAGTGGCAAAGAATTGGAAATTGAGAGGATGCCCATCAATTGGGGAATGGCTGAGCAAGTTGTGGTATATGAATGTGATGGAATACTATTGTGCTATAAGAAATGACGAACAGGCTAACTTCAGAAAAACCTGGAAAGACTTATATGGCCTGATGCTGAATGAAGTGAGCAGGACCAAGAGAACGTTGTACACAATAACAGCCACGTTGTGTGATGACTAATATTGATAAACTTAACCCTTCCTGGCAATAGAAGGATCTAAGACATCTCCAGAGGCCTTGTGATGGAAAATGCTATCCACACCCAAAGAAAGAACTATGGAAGCCAAATTGCTATTTTTTTTCCCTCTTCTGTTGAGTTTTGTTTCCTCTTTCTGATGGTTCCTCCTGTTGGTTTTAATTTCTACTTACAACATTACTAACGTGAAAATATGTTTAATATAAATGTAAATGTATAGCCTATATCAGATTATGTGCCATCTTGGGGAGGGTGGTGGGGAGGAAGGGGGAGAAAAATTTTAAACTCAAAAGCATATGGAAGTGATTATTGATAAATCAAAATAAATTAATAAAAAAAATAAAAGAAAACTCACTTCCCCCACTTCTGAAGCAAGAGTCCAGCTCTGTGACAACTGGATCTCTCTTAGACATGGGTTTGAGGGAATGAAATCTATTTTGCTGGAGCCTTCAGCCTCTCCTCATCCTTCCTGTCTTCCAGACTCCCTCCTGTCAATAATGATTGAAAGAAGCTGCCTTGATCATCTCCCATGCTCTCTTCGTTTCTCCAAAGAACTCAAGCTTCTTTCTGAGTGGGGGAGGGGGAGTTGTTGAGTTGCATGGTCTTAACCTTTTAACTCACCCACCTATAAGATCATAGATTTAGAAATTGAAGTGGGGGCAGCTAGGTGGCACAGTGGATTGAGCACTGGCCAGAAAGTCAGGAGGACTTAAGTTCAAATCCAGCCTCAGGCCAAACACTTGACCCTTACTAGCTGTGTGACCCTGGGCAAGTCACTTAACCCCAATTGCCTAACCAAAAAAAAAAAAAATTAAAAAAAAAAGAAATTGAAGCAACCTTACTGACCATCAAATCCAATTCTCTTATTTTACAAATGAAGATACTGAAGACAGGTTAAGTCACTTTCCCAGGACTACATAGCTAGTAGGTGTTGGAGGTGAAATTTGAACCCTGGCAAGTTAAATGCTCTATTTGCTATACTATTCTGCCTATAATGTCCATCAATTTATCCATTTATGATAGACATTTAAAGTGATTAGCCTGTGATGCCTGGGGAATCCCAGTCAGAACCTCAAGTGCACCCTTGAAGCTTCCTAAACCATTTCCCACTCTGTCTTTCCCATGGATATTTAATTACTCCCCAAATATGTGTAGATGGTTTGTAGTCCTATGTCCTTCAGAGCATTCTTCTGCACAGTTCTGCATAGCTCTGAGAACAGTGTCTGGGAATCAGAATAAACTTTCTTCCTTATAACCTCCACATTTTCTCTTTCCTCCTCTTCCCTTTCCTCCTTCTTTCCCTCCCTCTTTTCTCCTTCCTCTTCTTTCTTTCACCTCTCCTGCTCCTTTTCCCTCCTTTTACTTTTTCCTTCCCCCACTTCTGCTTTTCCTCCTACTCCAGGTCCTTATTACATCCTCTTCCTCCTTTTCTTCCTCTTGTTAGAGGTATCAAGACATCACAGCTAAAGTACTTGAGTCACAATCAGAAAAATCATTGACATTCAGTATAGGCAAATCACTTCCCTTATCTGAGACTCAGTTTCCTCATCTGTTGGTCATTGTTTGGGCCCTGATGGCTCAGAGTGAGTGTAAATACTGTTTTAGCCAGAAACCCCGAGGATCTTCCCCTCCGAGATTGTTTTTATTATTATTATTATTATTATTATTATTATCATTATCATTTGGCTAGGTAAAAGAGGCCATTCTTTGCTTCATTTCTTATCTAGCCTTAATCATTGAATGGGAATAACTGAATGGATATTGCCTCAGTCAAACTGAGACCTGGAAAAGTGCTTAACTTAAAAAGGCCAAGGTTTCCCACTGCATCCAGGGCCATCTCCATTTGTCCTGATCTATATCTTGCCACTGAACCAAGATGGCTCAGGAGGAGAGAATGAGGCTGGTAACTCTGCACAGCCCTCACTCACTTAAATCCAATTCACTTGCAAGTCGTGGCATCGCCTTCCTGATGTCATGGTCCTTTTTGAGAATGAAGAATAAATAACAAAACAGGCATAATAATACCTGTAGTAGCTCCCTTGTAATGTTGTGGTGAGACTCAAAAGAAATAGCACTATGTAAATGTCAGTCATTATTATTCTTCCTCTTCTTCTTGTAGTTGCTTTTCCACAATAAATCAGCCCATCTGACCTCTTTGAGCTGCCCTGGCTTGTGCATTTACCATAAAAGGCTCTTGCATATTTAGGGGCTTCATTTCCCCTTCCTCTCCTGAATATACTCATCTCCTTTCCAGCACTGAGTATACCACTTTGCCAGTTGGGCTACAAATATGTCCTACATTATCTGTCTCCTCCTCATCTCTAGACACTGCACTCACTGACAGCAGTGGGATGTCCACATTAGCACTTCTCCTATGGACTGCAAGGTAGCCAGGAAGGGTTTTCAGGAGAGGAATGAGCTATGCTTGTGTTGAACATTATTCCCAGAATTTTAAACACTCATTAAAGGCTTTGCTGCGTCTCACTTCAATACACAGCACGCTCTAGTTACTTCTCTGAACCATGAGGGCATTAGCCTGCACAGCACTTATCAATATTTTAGCATGTGAAAGTCAAATGATGTTGAAACATTGAACTATATTTCCATCTGTGCAGGCTGAAATGGTACAAGCTCAGCCTTGGTAATGGAATACCTCCTCCCTGGCTGCCTCCTTACCAGTGATACAGACAAGGCTTTTCTCTTTCTCAGCCTCAGTTCTTCCAGTTCGTCTTCTGCATTCATATTTAGTGCACATATTCCAGGGAACTTGAATCTGACTTGCCATCAGAACCAGCCTTATTTGTAGACAGCATACATGACAACCTATTTTTATAATTTCACAAACACTGGGATGGTTTCCCTTTTCCCCAAGTATGTAACCTTCTGCCAATCAGAAAGTAGAGGGGTGAATGATCTAGGCTGACTAATGTCTTAAGCCAGGCTCTTTGTCATTGTGCTGACAACAGTCTTCATTATTAAGATTATTCCAAACTTGGATTCAAATCTCATCTGCAGAGGGCACTGGGAGGGCCTCAGAGTAAAGTCAGTTATATCACCATTGTCTCACCTGATGAGCTAACAATCTAAGATGGACAACATAGGTCTTAGAGAGGTTATGGGACTTACCCACAGACACATGGATGATAAGTGGCAGAATCAAGGTTGTTTTTGTTGGTTTTGTTTGGTTTATTGATGACATGAACTATATTTTTTTAGACTAGGATGATGATGATGATGATGACAAAAATAGCTAGCATTTATATTATATTACACTCTTCTAGTAACTCTAGTTGAACTAGTATTTTTGTTTGAAACTTTACTTGTAGATATTTTGGAGTCACTCTCTTCTTCTGTATTTGTGTCTTGAACATCTCTGTTGCCATAATAGGTGGGACTCTTTTTAAAAATGTCCTCATTCTTTCAGCCTACTTACTGACTTCAGACTTTATATTATGGCTAGGCTGCTGTTTGGTTCTGAACTTGCTCCTTGCTCAGCACACAGTTTAAGGCCCACAACCATTCCTGACTCCATAATACCACCCCCTTAGGCACATGTGCCCTCCTTAGTCTACCCCATTTCTGTGACCTGGGTCTAGATGGTCATCAACACAGCTGCCTGTTGGCGCCTATTTCTAGACACTGCAGAAGGTCAGTCCATCCTATGCTAGATCTGAGACTTCTTTCCCTGGTGCACAGTCTGTCCCTGTGCTGGAATGTTCTGCATGGCTGTTCCTGGGTAGACCCGAATTCCAGTGTTCACAGACTTCTATGTCTCCCTGTGCTGATCTGGGTTGGAAAAAATGACTCATGGTGCTTTTCCCCTTGGATTTCCTGATCAGGACTTGGTCAGGTGTATTTTCTAGATCTATGTGGAAACATTGTCCACTAGAGTTCCACTGTATTTCTTGCTACTCCATAATCTTGGCCCCACCCCAAGAATTCCTGATACTCCAACAGTGCCCCAGCTGTTGCCATCTCTGGGAATGAGGTAGAGGATGGTCAATCTTAGCTTGGGTGTTGATGACGATGTACAGGTAGCATCAAGGACCAACATGTACTCTCAGTTTTCTGCTTTCTGACCTGTACTTAGAAAAGGGACAAAGATAAAGAGGACCTATTTTTGCAATGGTTCCTACTCACATTACTAAAATATAACCAAAGGCTCACCATACTGTAAGCTCCTCAAGTTGTTCAGAGACTTTTCCTGATCAACCACCTGCAGTTGCATCTTTTAAGTAGTTGTTATTGCTAATGTCACTTTCACTTCTACATATATCCCTTTCCTTCTTCTCTGCATCCCCCTTTTAGCAAAGACTAAAATAGAAAGAAAGAAACAGTTCACAAATCTAAGTGACACATTAGCTGAGCCTGATAGAATATACAATGTCACATACCCATAGTTCTACCCATATTCCTCTGGAAGGAAGGGAGTAAGCTGCATTTTCTTTTCTCTTCCTGGGGATCAATCTTGGCTATGATAACTATACAATATTCCTTTCCTTCTCCTTCCCTTCCCTTCTCTTCTCTTCTGACTTCCCTTCCCTTCTGACTTCTCTTTCCTCGCCCTTCCTTCCTTGGTGGATAATTAATAATAACCAAGGAAACAATCTGAGCTATGTGATTTATTAGCAAAACAGGCACAATAAGTGATTCAATGAACTCCTCAATCAGTCCAAAGACCCTGAATACAGAATGAGACAGATTGTTATGCATTAAAAACAATTAATCAAGACCAATTAACTAAAAGAAAATAATTAACTAGGATCCAAAATTAGTTAATCTGATTTCTAATTGGAGAAAAGATTAGGGACTTTCCAAGTTGGCAGGGAGGGGGTAGGGAGTGAAGAGATGTAATTCTCTGAAATCAGAAAAAGAGATGTTCCACTTTCCCCAAGTGTCTGTATTCAATCAAAGGAACACGAGAATATTAACTGATTGATTAGTCCAAGGCCAATTTTCAGATAAGACATATATGAGTTGTTTGAGATGTACAATTGTGAGAAAATTTCTTGCATCAATCTTCAGATCTGACAGGATTTCTGGTCAGCATAACCTAGGTCCTTAGTTAAAGATCTCTAAGCAATAGGTAAGATAGTCCAGTCTCCCAGTTACAATAAAATTTTCTCACAATTTCTGTAATTGAATAAAATTTTCTTGTAAGACAGAAATTGGACCAGACCCATAATTGAATAGAAAGGGAACTGAGCTCCTCCAGAACTAAGTCACAAGATAGAGTCAGTTTGGTTCACTCATTTCCTTTCTTCCTTCCTTCCTATTTACATCATTGTCATGGTATATGTTGCTTTATTGGTTCTGCTTAAATAAACTTTTGTTTATTTATTTTAATTTAGTTTTCTTCAAGGAACAAAAATCTATTTTCTCTCCTCCCCCCCATTAAAAACAAAACAGAACAAAACTCTTGCAAAAAATATGCAGCCAAACCAAAAAATAATCCCACATCAGTGGTGTCTAAAACACGTTTCAGTCTGTGCCCTGAATCCGTCACCTTTATTTCAGGAGGTGGATAATATGTTTCATTATAGGTCCTCTGGGATGGTGTTTGATAATTGTATTGATCTTAACCCAACAATAGCACTCCTAGGGCTATGTCTCAGAGAGATCATACAAATAGGAAAAGGACCCACATGTACAAAAATATTTATAGCAGCTCTTTTTGGCAAACAATTGGAAATTGAGAGGATGCTCATCAATTGGGGAATGGCTGAACAAGTTGTGGTATATGAATGTGATGGAATACTATTGTGCTATAAGAAGTGATGAACAGGCTGACTTCAGAAAAACCTGGAAAGACTTGTATGGTCTGATGCTGAGTGAAGCGAGCAGAACCAGGAGAACATTGTACACGATAACAGTCACGTTGTGTGATGACTAATATCGATAAACTTAACCCTTCTCAGCAATACAAGGATCTAAGACATCTCCAAAGGCCTCACGATGGAAAATGCTATCCACAAAGAAGAAAGAACTATGGAGTTTGAATGCAGATGGAAGCATTCTATTTGTTATTTTTTTTCTTCTGTTGCGTTTTGTTTCCTCTTTCTGGTGGTTCCTCCTATTGGTTCTAATTATTATTTACAACATCACTAATGTGAAAATATGTTTAATAGGAATGTATATGTATAGCCTATATCAGATTGTGCGCCATCTTAGGGAGGGAGGTGGGGAGGAAAGAGGGAGAAAAATTTAAAACTCAAAAGCTTATGGAAGTGATGATTGATAATTCAAAATAAATTAATTTAAAAAATAATAATTGTATTGATCAGAGTACCTAAGTTTTTCAAAGTTGTTTATCTTTACAATGTAGTTATTGTATAAATCTCTTGTTTCTGCTCAGTCCAATAGTATTCTTTTACATTCATTTACTGCATACTATAATTTCTTCAGTCATTCCCCAATTGATGAGTATCTACTTTGTGTCTTAGCAGTTCTTTGCTACTATATAAAAGTGCTGCTACCACTAGTTTATAAATTTGTACTCCAAAAACACATCTACATTCAGAGTGTTTCTCCTTTGAAGTTGTAAGCTTATGTTGTATAAAGTTCTTGGGACCTAAATCCTACCTGAAGTTTTTCAGTCTCAATATAGTGTTTTCAGTAACTCTACACACTATTACAGATGCTACAAAGTAGATACCCATCAAATGGGAAATGGCTTAAGAAATGGTGATATACAAATGTAACAGAATATGATTATAAGAAATGATGAAGAGGATGGTTTCAAAACTGGGAAGGCTTACATGAAATGATACTAAGTGAAGTGAGCAAATAATTGTCATTTTGGTATGCTGAAAAAATGGTGGATCTGATTTCAAAGTCATTGTCTCTGATATTTGAAAAGTTATGGAAGGCAGGGAGGTACCTCAAGACTGCAGAAGGAAAGTTGCAGTAGTTTTGTTTATTTATTTTTTAGTGAAGACAATATAACCTGCAAACTATAATCTCGTTAGCTTGATTTTAATTCCAGGTAAAATTTGAGAATGAATTATTAGAGATGATTAGCACATAGCTAGAAAATGAAGCATCAAAGAACAATCATGGTTTTATCAGGAAATCATGATGGACTAAACTGATGTCCTTTTTTTTTTTTTTTACAGAGCGACTACAGAGAGACTCCACAAGAAGATCAAGGGAATGTTGTAAGTGTACTTTTGCCAAGGTTTTAGTGAAGGGCTTGATTAACTGTCTCACACTATTTTGGTGGAAAAGATGGAAAGACTAGAGTCTAGTCACATTGGGTGGCCCAGTTCAAAGAGTAGCCCCTAATGGTTTGAGGTCAACTTGCTAGAAGGCCTCCAATGGAGTACCTCAGGGATCTGTGCTTGCCCTCGGTTGTTTAACAATTTTAACCAATGACTTGGATAGAAGGATAGAAGGCATCTTATCAAATGTCCTGGGAAGGATAACTAAAGAGCTGGATGACAAAGTCAGGAACTAAAAGGCCCTTGATAGAATAGATCATTGGGCTAAATCTTGTAAGGTGAAATTCAGTAGGGATAAATGTTAAGTCTAATGTTTGGAAGATCAACATATTTTATTAAGCACAATGTGCCAGGCATTATGATGAGTGCAGGGAATACAAAGAGAAAAATAAAATGGTCTCTGTACTCAAGGTGATCATATTCTATCACTTGGGCTTAAAAAAAGATTTCATAATTTTTTCATTCTTCTCCATGCTTTGTCTCTGACTATACTTCTTTCTTCACCATTCCCCTAGCAGCATTCTCCCCCCGGAATATGTCTCTACCACTATGTCCCAGCAGCCTTTTCACCCTGAAAGTTCTCCCTACCACCATGTTCCAATAGTCCTCACCTTGGAAAGTCCATGTCCTGGAAGCCTTTTCATCCTAAAAGGATCCTAAAAGATCTCTCTGCCCCTGTGACCCCTTCCTCTGATTAACCAATTGCTTCAAGAACCTCAGTTTTAAAGAAGTGCCCTTAAACAGTCATGTTTATTCCTCCATTCTTCTTTGGGCCCTATTCCTGATTCTCTTTGGACTTCATTTTCTACCATGCCCCAACACTTCTCCCACTGCTTCCAGCTTCCTTTTATGTGCTGTCTTCCCTCATATAAGCTCTAGGAAGGCAGGGACTGCTAGCATTTATTATCTCCAGTGCTAAGTACAGCATCTTACACATAGGAAGTGTTTAATAAATGCTTGTTGACTTGACAAGTACTAGATAAGGAGAGAAATTCTTAGGCAGCAGTTTGTCTGAAAAAGTATTTAGTGGACTCCACAGTGTATATGAGTCAAACTTTATATGAATCAATAATGAGATATAGAAGCTTAGAAAAAAGAGCTAATTTAATTTTAGGGTATGTTTAAAAAAAACCGTAGTGTCCAGATTGGGAATGTGACAGTTGGAGTATTTTCTGGCCTGGTCAGGTCTTGACTATTGTGCTCAGTTCTGGGTGCTACATTCTAGGAAGGATGTTGATAAACTGGACACTATCTAGAGGACTGTGATCAGAATGGGCCTCAAGGTCATAGCATTTGAAGATTAGTTTAAAAATCTAGGGAGGTTTAACTTGGAAAAGAGTGAGCTCTCTAATTGATAAATGGTCAAAGAATATGAACAAATAGTTTTCAGATGAAGAAATCAAAGCTATCTATAGTCATATGAAAAATGCTCTAAATCACTATTGATTAGATAAATACAAATTAAAACAACATCTCATACCTATCAGATTGGCTAATATGACAGAAAAGAAAATGATAAATATTGAAGAGATGTAGGAAAATTGGGACACTAATGCATTGTTGATGGAGTGGGAAACTAATCCAACCATTCTGGGGAGCAATTTGGAACTATGTGCAAAGGGCTAATAAAACTGTGCATACCCTTTGATCCAGCAATACCACTCTTAGGTCTGCATCCAAAAGAGATTTTTAAAAATAAGCGGAGCGGGAAGGACCTATGTGTACAAAAAAATTTATAGCTGCTCTTTTAATGGAGGTAAAGAATTGAAAATTGAAAAATGTCCATCAATGGGAATGGCTGAACAAGTTGTGGTGTGTGATTATAACGGAATTCTATTGTGCTATAAGAAATGATCAGAGGGATCATTTCAGAAAAACCTGGGAAGACTTACATGAATTGATGCTGAGTCAAGTGAGCAGAAGCAAGAGAACACTGTACTCAGTAACAACGTGTTGTACAATGATCAACTGTGAATGACTTAGCTATTATCAGCAATACAATGATCCAAGATGATTCTAAAGGACTCATGATGAAAAATGCTATCCACCTCACCAGAAAGAATTGATGTAATCTGAATGCAGATCAAAGAATACTATTTTTTACTTTATTTTTTCATGGGCTTTTTCTTAGGGAGGGGGTCTGTCTTCTTTCACAACATGACTAATATGGAAATATGTTTTGCACGATTGCACAGTTATAACCTATAACAAATTGTTTCCTGTCTCAGGGAGTTGGGAGGGGAGCGACGGAGGGAGAGAATTTGGAATTCAGAATTAAAAAAAATGTTTAAAATTGCTTTTATATGTAATCGGAGAAAAATATTCAAAAAAAGAAAATAAAAAGAGTATGATAAAGAGGAACATCAAATCTTCTTCAAGTATTTGAAATGTGGGTATATTAAACTTGCCCTGTTTGGTCCCATGAGGCACCTATGAACAATGGGTAGAAATTCCCATTTTTTTTTGCAAGGCAATCAGGGTTAAGTGACTTGCCCAAGGTCACACAGCTAGTGAGTATCCTGTGTCAGATTTGAACTTAGGTCCTCCTGACTCCATGGGCAGTGCTCTATCCACTGCACCGCCTAGCTGCCCTAGAAATTCCAAAGAGGAGAATTCAGGCAGATGTCAGGGGAAAAGCCCTGAACCTCCTAACAGTTTGATCTTTCCAAAAGAGTAATGGGCTGTCTTGGAAGGCAATTGAGTCCCCCCTCAATGGAAGTCTTCAAACAAAGATTAGATGATCATATTTGGGGTTTGTTGTAGGAGAGATACTTTTAAAAGTGTGGGTTGGACTTGATGGCACTGAAGTCCCCTTTGCCTCTAAAATTCTGCAATTCTCCAGCCCCAGCCTCTCTGGGATGCACTTCCTTCCTGTGCAGAAATAATCAGGTTAGACTGGCGGTTCTCTTAAGTTCCTTCTGGCTCCAAATCTATGACCCTGCGATAATAAAAAGCAGCTAGGTGGTGCAGCGGATAGAGTGCCTGCAGTTAGGAAAGACCTGCGTTTCAATCTGGCCTCAGACACTTATTAGCTGTGGGGATCCTGGGCAAATCACTTAACCCTGTTTGCCTTAGTTTCCTCATCGTAAAATGAGCTGGAGAAGGAAACGGCAAATCACTCCAGTATCTATGCTAGGAAAATCTCAAATGGGGTCATGAAGAGTCAGACACAACTGAAATGACTGAACAACAAGAAATGATAATAAATCACAAAGCAAATAAATGAACGAAATCACAGAGGACAGATTTCTCCTGGTGAAGTAACTTCAGGTGAGTCACAAATGGTCCACCTTGGCACAAGTGAAGGAACTCATGACCTCTGGTCCTATTTCTTGCCCAAACTCCTGTCTGAGCTTATATATATTTTTTCTTCCTTGGAAATATTTCCTACCATAACCACTATCTTGCAAGGAGAAGCCATTTGGCTAGAAGGATCAGATTTGGTTAACGAATTGATATCAGGGCTACAAATAGAATGGTACTATTTGGACCATTACTAAATAGGGTAGGGGGAGTGGGGAGGGGATATTGGAGGTGAAGCAAACCATTAATTTTAAAATGTTGCTGAGGGTTCTGATTTTGAGAGGAGAGTACAGTTTGAAGCTCCCAGGGAAGTTAACATTATTATTGGCCTATTTTTATCATTGACATACTCTGGCCTCCCTAGGAATTCCCAAGAATCCCTCTGAAAAGAAGGAAATTGGAAATGGATCTCCCTCCCCTTTTGAATTCCATTAAAATGATCGTAGGGCTTGATGTTTCCATGATCCTCTCTTCCTGGAAACTCCCAGGGCTGAAGGAGAAGAGAAAGAAGGTTGCTATATATTGCCCTGCCCTAGCCAGGGCATTTTCCTCATTATTCCTGGCACATCACTGCTCCAGTTATCACTATCCCAGCCCCTTTTCCCTCCACCTAGCTAATGATTACTTATTTTTAAAGGCCCAATTCAACTCCATGAAGTCTTCTTTGACTTCTCCCAGAGCAATTCTGGGGACCAGAAGACCTTTCATACTTCAGATCACTGGCATTCCCAAAATACAGATGGACCAGGAGTCAGGTCAAGCTATATAGTTGCCTTGGCCAGGGATTTAACACTCACTAGGGCTTCATAGGATCATAAATTTAGAATTGGAAAGGATTGTTAAGAGTTCATGCAGTCCAACCTCCTTATTTGATAGATGAGTTAATTGAGATCCAGTGAGGTTAAGTGATTTGTCTGATGTCACACAGGAAGCAAACAACCTCCAGAACTTGAACCCAAGACCTTTCACTCCAAATTCAACACTCTTTCCACTACCTCATGCTGTCTTCATTCGGAGTTCTTTCCCAATGACATCTTCTCTTCCAAACACTCATTTACCACAAGGGCATGTGATAAAAATCCCCACTAATGAGAAAACAAACATAATTTTCTGGAACCTGGATGCTAACGATCATTCACTGACATCTTGGACATAGGTGAGTAGAAATGAGGTAGACCTCAAAAGGCTCTAGTTATGGTGGAACCATTAAGAACTAATCGGAGTTAAATAATCTCAGAATTGAGAGAGAGGTTAGAGGTCATCCTGCCTAACCATATGTGAATCAAGAAGCCCTGTCTAACCTGCCCAACAAGCCTTCATTCAGCCTCTGCTTAAAGACCTCTAGTGACCACGAATTCTCTACTTCCTGAAGCAGCCCACTTCACTTGGGATTAGCTCTAATGAGGGAAATCTGCCTCTCTGAGGCCTCCACCCATTGATTTTAGCTCTGCCCTCTGGGGCCAAACAGAATGTCTAATCCCTATTTAACATGACAGGCTTTTAGATACTTGTAGACAGTTAGGATGCCCTCTTCCCCTTTTCCTTTCCCCTCCTCCTTCCCTTAGTTTATTCCCCAGGCTATCCAGGGATAAAACAGACACTTTTTTTTTTTAATGTTTACCAAAGAGGCCATAATGGTTTCTACTGACATCTCCTGGTCCACATAGGAACACTGAAAAATAAAGGGCAATATTAATTGTGGGAGTGGTGGAGAGGGAGCATAATGTCATGGAAACAACATTGGATTTGGCCTCAGAGGATATGGGTCCCTGCCACTTACTACATGTGTGACCTCTGGGCCTCAGAGAGATTAAGAGGAGAAGGCAGCTCCAGTGACCTCCAAGTTCCCTTCTATGGCCTAGACAAGTCATTTGATCTCTCTGGGCCTTCATTTCTATTAACTGAAGGGGTTAAGCTAAATGAACAATCCAGTCCTTTCTGACTCCAACATTCTCAGTTTTTATGAAGGGAAGAATATGGGTAGAAAGGCCTAGCGGGTCACTAATTCCCGGGATTGTGGACCCTTTCCCTGAATCATTGCTTGGGATGTCAGGCAGGTCTCTGGTTTTCTAAGTTAGATTCTAAGGAAGAATGGAAGGATTTGGAAAAAGCACAAAGAAAGTTGGGAACTTTCATCCCTCCTCCTGCCAGGGCTGAGTGGCTCCTGTGACAGAATACTCGTTATCTGGGTATAGGTTTTCTCCCAGTTCTTGAATACCCCTGATTCCAGGGACAGAGTAGGTATCCCAAGTTCTCACCCCCCCACCTCCAACTCCATGGAGCCTTGTTTCTTGAGGTCCAGGTCCCATCCTCAGCTCCCATCCCCACCCCCAGGCTCACCCCGGGTACCAGAATGCTCATTATAGCTCTGTCTTTAATCTATCTTTATGACAGCGCCCTAGCAAATATACCAAAAGCCATGATTTAGGCATGCATTTCATTTATTCCCTTAGTTGGCCTTCCAGTTAAACTGCCCACATTCAGAGTTAATGTTACCACAAGGGTGTAAAGAGCTAGTGAAAATTTTCAGAGCATCTGAGCTTTCCTTGTTCCCTGACACTGTATGTCTTATGCTAGATACCTACTGACAATAACACCCGCTTTTTCTGGAGAGTAGGCAATCTGTCACCCTCAACCAACTGGAACACATGAGACCTGGAATCTGAGAGGAAAGAAAAAGGCCTCCCTGTATGAAATTGCTTCTATTATAAATTGCTTGCATTAAATGTGCCTCATTCCATTGAAAGAGTGTCCCAACCCTCACTCAGGGCTTATTGAATTTTAATCTCCACACAGTGCTAACAAGCTTGGTAATAAGATTCCTAGTCTAAGACAAGAAAAGGAAAGGCACAAAAATAACCTGAATATAAAGGACACAAGTGTATCTCAGATTAGTTTCTTTGGAGCCTTTCCTCATTACATCAGCTCTTTTGAAATGCAGAGGTAGTTTCCCTTTTAAGCGCTGGATTTAGATCAGAGATTTTCATCTACCATTTAATATTTGTGTGACACTGCGCAAAGCATACAGTCAGGCCAAGACTAAGCCTCAGTTTCTTCCTCTCTAAAATAAGAGAACTAAACTAGTTAACCTCCTGGTCCAGTTCCTGACTCCTGGACTTCAAAATTATGTCCTGATTGAGGTCTTGTCCTGGAAATTTCCCTCAGCATCTCTTCATCCTGAAACATCCAACTCAACCTTGAATATTCAAAAGACCCACCACCTTCTGTCATCAGTGAGTTCTCCCTAGAGCCTACATTTTTGGAGGTGTCCAAGCCAGCCTTCATTTCCCTTGGATTTCAAGCCATGCCCCAAGCCAGGTGACCTTACTCCCCTTTAGCCTCCTTTTATGTGTTGTCTTCCTTCATTAGAATATAAACTCCTTGAGGGCAGGAAATGTCTTTCTTTTTGTTTGCTTTTATATCTCCATTACTTAGCACAGTACCTTATTTCCTCCCTTTCTCCCTTCCTCCCTCTTTCTTTTCCTTCCTTCCATCCTTTTTTCCTTCCTTCTTTCCTTCCTTCCCCCTTCCTTCCTTCCTTCCCCTTTTCTTCCTTCCTTCCTTTCCCTTTTCTTCCTTCCTTCCTTCCTTCATTCCTTCCTTCCTTCCTTCTTTCCTTCCTTCCTTCCTTCCTTCTTTCCTTCCTTCCCCTTTCCTTCCTTCCCCGTCTCTGCTGGCTCTGAATCAATGAACTTACTTCCAAACCTACACTGGGTTTTTGGCCAAAATGGCTCCTTTCTGTGTAAGAAGCACCTTCAGCTCTCTGTTCACTTGCTAGGCAGAGACTGCTAACTGACAAGGTCTGAGCTCAATGCTTGCTCCAGCCAGCTGTCTTAGGTGGCTGGCTCAGTTGACCTTTTCAAAGATATTCAATGCCCTCGAGACAGTCATCTTCTAAAATTTTGTCATCATAGTTTTATGACACCAAAGTACTTTAATCAATATAACAAACATTTATTATATACCTACTATGTGCCAGGCACCATGCTAGGCTCTGTGGATGCAAAGACAAAGTGTAAAATTATTTCCATCTCAAGGAGTTTACAACCTGCTAGAAGAATAATTATAATACTATGACATGTACACAGTTAAGGAAATATCACAAACAATACAATGTAATTTGGAGGGAGCTAATAAGTAGAGAAATAACCAAAAAAAAAAACTCTTAAAGGCTTGAAGGTGTGCCTTAAAGGGACTTATAGGTTCTAGAGGAGAAGGTGAGAAGAGACTGTTTCAGGTACAGGAGACAGCAGCTTTGGAGGCACTGAGGTAAGAGTTGGGATGTTGTGTATGGAGAATAGCAAATAGGCCAGTGTGTCTGGAATATAAAGCACGTGAAGAGAGGTCGTGTGTAATCAGCCTAGAAAGATAATGGAGATGACACCCAGACTGGGCCTATACCCCCAAAGTGATGAAAGAAAGAAGTAAAGGGCCCATGTGTAAACAATATTTATAGCTGCTCTTGTAGGCAAAGACCTAGAAACTGAAGGGATGCCCGTCAATTGGAGAATGGCTGAACAATTATAGCATATAGATGGAATGGAATATTATTGCATCAAGAGAAATTATGAAAGGGATAGTTGTTTTGATAACACCATTATACCTCAGCACTTCTCTCTTCACGACATATGAATCCTTCCTGGGAATTGTTCTTAAACCCTATATGTCTACCTGAGTATAATGGACTGGTAAACAGTTAATGGTGATAGTAATTAATAATCAATAGTTACATAGCACTTTAAAGTTTACCACATGCTTTACAGACAGGTAGTTTGAGCCTCATGAGAGCCCTGTGACGTAGGCACTCTAGGCATTACTATCCCCTTGTTACAAAAGTCTCAGAGTGGTTAAGTGACTTGCCCATGGTCACACAGCTAATGTGCTTGCATGTATAGCCTAAGCCTCGTCTCTAACAGGTCCCCAGAAAATTGCCACTTTTCCTAGGTGTTTTGTGGGTTAGAACCCTTGCTCCTGAGGGTAGGAGAAAGAGGAGGCAATAAGCATTCACTAAGCACAATGCTTACTTTGCACTTTCCAAATATTACATCATTTGATCCTCACAACAACCTTGTGAGACAGATGTTATTTTCCCCATTTTACAGTTGAGTAAATTGAGGCAGACAGAGGTTAAGTGGCTTGCCCAGGGTAGCATAGCTAACCAGTATCTGAGACAGATTTGAACTCAGGTCTTCCCGACTCTTGTCCTAACACTCTAACCTCTGTAACACTTAGCTGTATGAATCCAACACCAGTATGTTTACTTATACCACTAGGTGGCACAGCTCATAGATTATTGAACTCAAAGTCAGGATAACCTGAATTCAAATGTGACCTCAAATCCTATATGACTCTGGGCATGTCATTTAACTCCTCTTTGCTTCAGTTTCCTCCTCTGTAAACGGGGATAATAATAGCACCTACCTTGCAGGGTTGTTGTGAGGATCAGATTCAATAATATGTAAAACACTTTGGAAACCTTCCAAATTTATATAAATGTTAGCTATATCATCAGCCAATGGATACACTGTTCAAAACAAAGACTTCTAATTATAGTTAATGAAGAATTATAGTATGTATAATATATAAATATAATAACAGTAATAAAAATAATGGAATATCCTTCTTTCTCCTCAAAAGAAAACCTATAGCTCACTTATAAATACATACCCTCAGTGAGGAGATGGAACATTCATAGGGATCCAACATGGAACATGCACATCTGAGGTACACTTGTGACCAGTGTTCCAAGCTACTCAAATATCTGACACTTCAGAACCATCGTTCTCTTCTGACCAAGTAATCACACTGTTAGGCCTGCTTCTAAGTGATCTAGGTATCACTTCCCTGCTTCACTTGGTCTTCAGATATACAGATTTTCTAGGAGCCCTCTAATACTCTCTTCACCACTTACTGGGATAGACAGTGTTTAGTAAGCCTCTCTCCTATAGGCGAGGTCTATAGTACTTTCAAGAAACACTTTCAGTGTCCCATCGGACCTTAAAAGCAGCCTAGCAAAAGCGCTTTGCTTTTTTTTATTTTAAATTTTCTTTTTTGTGTGTGTGTGTCTGACAGCATATGCAGCATTTCACACCCATATCTTCTATAATGCAGAAAGGGAGGTGTCTTTTTATTCAATCCTTTTCTAGGGCCAATATGCCTTGTTGTTGCAGCTCTACTTCAGCTCAGTCTCAGTGTCATGAAGAGTTGATTGAGTTTTCCTGGTGACCTTGGGCAAGTCACTTCCCGTCCTCTGAGGCCTCGGTTTCTTCTGCTGTAACATGGATTTGGACAGTAAATTCCTTATTCTCCCCTTTCCAGCCCTAATTTGCTATTTTAAGAATTTGGAGGGATTGGCTTGAGGCCCCCTTTCAGCCAGTCTTCCTCAAAACATTTATCTGTTTACTCTAAAAGAACTGCTTCCGCCACACCCAGTAATCAGACTTCTTGGATTCCAAGTATGAAAGAATAACTAATTATTCTTGATAAGAAGGCGCTAAGATCAGTTGAAATAGAAAGATACCTAATGTTTCTTTTCCTTTGGGTGAGAGGACAGGTTTTGCAGCCTTCCCAGCATTGGCCATATGGTGTCCTCAAGTTTCTTTTCTCTCCCACAGGGTGACATCCACCTCTGCCCCCTCCCCCAACCAAGAGTACCTTTCAAGACAATTGCCCAGGTCTATGGTGCAAAAATTCCTTATTGTGGGGCATTTAGGTGGCACAGTGAATAGAGCTCTGGCCTTGGAGTCAGGAGGACCTGAGTTCAAATCCAGCCTCAGACACTTAACACTTACTAGCTGTGTGACCCTGGGCAAGTCACTGAACCCCAATTGCCTTACCAAAAAGCCAAAAAAAAATTCCTTGTTGCATCTGTGATCTTGATGCTTAAGGAATAAAGTGATTGACAGATGGTCGGTTGAGAAGACTAAGTCTGTCTAGTTAGAATAAGATATGAGGAAGACCGAAAGTTATCAAGAGGAGCTGACCTGTGAAGTACGCCATAAAGCCATGGGATTCAATGATCTTGGAATTTAGCTGGGAGCTCAACTAGGACTGGTATCCTAGTAGAGCAAGGGTGAGGAAACTGCAAGCTTGAGGCCACATGTGGCCCTCTAGGTCCTCAAGGGCAGCCACTTGACTGAATGCAAACTTCACAGAACAAATCCCCTTAATAAAAGGATTTGATCTGTAAAACTTGGACTCAGTCAAAGGCCGTACCCAAGGACCTAGAAGGCCATATGTGACCTCGAGGTCACAGGCTCCCCACCTCTGTCCTAGAGTATATTAGAGAGAAAGGAAAACTTCAGGGAGAGGCAGATGAGCTCCCTTTCCTGCCTTTTCTTACAATTGGACTTACTGAACATTTGGCACAGTGCCCAGCCTGGTGCTAAGGGCACCTAAATTTCCAAATAATCCTTGAAAAGAATGAACATACTCTTTTGTTCCTTCCCTTTGACTTTTCTGGCCAGGGCTTAGTCCAGGGCACCTGGGAGTTCAGCCAGTCAGTCCATCCCAGCATCAGAGAGCATCCAGGAACAAGTTGGTCTTTGGGAATGGCTGCCGGAAGTTTAGGTTAAGCTAAATGAAACTCTGAAATGATGGTTTGAGATTATCTGATGCCCAGGGCCAGAAGCTCCCTGGGAGGATTAGAAGCTTTTGTGGGTCTTGTTTTTAAGAGCTGGAGCTGGCATGGCAAGCCAAACTCTCCTGTTCCGGAGCTGCCCTATGCCCATCTTGTTCCCACTCTCTGCCAAAGAGCCTTAGAGAACAGAATGTGGGTGGCATGGGCATGGCTGAGCAAGGTAGAGGTAACCACTCATATCTGATCCTCAGAAAGGCACTGTTTCTTTTCTTTTCTTTTCATTTACATAAGTCTATTACATGTCTTTGATGTTCCAGGCCTTGTGCTCTGGAGAAAACAGGCCCAGTCCTCAAAGAACTTACAATCTACTGGAACAATATTAATATGAGAAACTTTGAACATATCTCTTGTCCCAGTACCTAGCACATAATGTATATTTATATATTTATACATATATATATTTTAAAATAGCACTTCATTTTTTTCCAATCACAGGTAAAGATAGTTTTCAACATTCATTTTGAGAAGATTTGAGTTCCAAATTTTTCTCCCTTCCTCCCTTCCCCCCCCAAAATGGCAAATCTGATATAGATTATACATGAGCAATTGTGCAAACATGTTTCCACATTAGTCATGTGAAAAAAGAAATGGAACAAAAGGAAAAAGGCACAAAAATAAAAAAACAAAAAGTGAAAATATTATACTTCGATCTGCATTCAGACTCCATAGTCTGAATATAGATAGTATTTTCCATCATGATTCTTTTGGAATTGTCTTTTTGGAATTGATCATTGTATTGCTGAGAAGAGCTAAGTGTATGATAGTTAATCATTGCACAATGTTGCTGTTACTGTGTACAATGATCTAGTTCTGCTCACTTTACTCCGCGTAATTCATGTAAGTCTTTCCAGGTTTTTCTGAAATCCACCTGCTCATCATTCTTTATAGCACAATAGTATTTCATTACATTCATATACCACAACTTGTTCAGCCATTCCCCAATTGAGGGGCATCCCCTCAATTTCCAATTCTCTGCCACCACAAAAAGAGCTGCTATAAATATTTTTGTACATGTAGGTCTTTTCGCCTTTTTTATGTTCTCTTTGGAATACAGACTTAGTAGTGGTATTGCTGGATAGAAGGGTATGCATGCCCTTTGGGTATGGTTCCAAATTGCTCTCCAGAATGGTTGGATCAATTCACAACTCCACCAATAATGCATTAATGTCCCAATTTTCCCACATCTTCTCCAACATTTATCATTTGAAAGGTGCTGTTTCTTATAGAAAGACATTATTTGGCATTGCCAACCCCTCTCAGGGAACCCAGACTTATTTCTGCTATTCACATTGGCTCCCACTCATTTCTGAAGTCTGTGAGTCACAGGAATCTTTAAAATCTCAGGTTCCCTGAAGGGACCTCCAGACGTTGTTCAATCCCATGCTCTGCAAATCCATCACTCTACCGATATTTTAGTGCCTTTACTGTGCCCAGTTTTGTTCAAAGCACTTTATATTCCGAATGATTTCTACCAGAGTCCAAAGCAAAGCCCTTACTGAGTGTCTCATATTTGCCATCATTTCCAAGCACACATATTGCTTGAACACTCAAAGACCATCCCACTCAGGTGCTTACACTCCATTCCCTAAATGTTTCTTGATCCTAGACCCAGAACTACCTGCTGCCATTGACACACTGATCACAATCAAGTGGGCACCAGGCTAATGCCTACCGATAAGGATTAGACTTTGTGTGACTCGTCGGCAAAGTCCTGACCCACACTCTTCACAGTATGAGATCTGTGAATGAGCATTTATATTGCCTATGTAACTACTGTTCTGTTGTAAGTCATGAGGCTTATTATGGGGGTGGAGGGCAGTGATAAGTACAGCTTAGAGACTTTAGGGAGCCCTGTGATCAGGAGGTGTTAGAACTGGTGCCACTAGTAATGGTTCACCTTAAATAGAAACATCTTCGATTGTGACGGTGATGCCTTTCCAATTAAGGCATTTACCAGTATATAGTGCATATTCACAGATGTTATCTCACCTGAGCTTCTCCACAACCATCCCTAAAATTTGGAAAAATGATGTAGTAGGTGACAGATTTGGAAACTGAGACTCTGAGTGGTCAAGTGATTTGCCTAGCTAGTAAGGTGGAAGTGCTAGAGCTCAGATTCAGGTCTTCTGCTCTAGGTCTAATGTACTATATCCAATACCACATTACTTCTCAGAGTACATATAAAGAAAGAAAGAATGTGCCATGTCAGCTCTTGGGCAGGGGTGGGGGGGAGAGAAGAGGAGGGCTGAGGGAATAACCTGTGCCTAAGTCCTTGGACATTGCTCGTTTGTCTGGATTTCTAGGTCTGAGAAGATCATCTTCCATTGAACTCTTCCATTTCATACACACACATACAGCCAAAGGTCAATATCCTTCCAGCTTGTGAATGAGGTCCTTTGTGGCCTCATTTATAGGATTCTGGGAAGGATGGTGGAGTCTGGGGATCATGTCTTACTCATAGCCCCAGACTTCCACAGAGTTCTTCAGAGTTCTGCAGAGAGACCTTGAAAAGATCCTTATATCAATTCTTCTGACCACCATGTGAGTGCTTGCCTTGTGTGAGTTCTCCACTAAATAGTCTTTTTGGCAAATGTACATTTGGCATTCAAACAATGTGGCTAGCCCATTGGAATAGCACTCTCAGCAGTAGAGTTTGAATGCTTGGCACTTTAGCTTGAGAAAGGACCTCGGTGTCTGGTACCTTATCTTGCCAGGTGATCTTCAGAATTGTCCTAAGACAAGTCAAATGGAAGTGATTCAGTTTCCTGGCATGGCGCTGGTATAGTGTACAGGTTTCATAGACATACAACAGTGAAGTCAGCACAATGGCTCTGTAGACCTTCAGTTTGGTAGGCATTCTAATACCTTTTTTCTCCCACACTTTCCTTTGGAGCTCCCGAACACTGAGCTAACTCTGGCAATGCATTTGTCAACTTCATCATCTATGTGTACCTCCCTGGAAAGTATACTGCCAAGATGTGAACTTATCCACAGCATTCAAAATTTCTCCATTTGCTAAAACTGATGGTTCCATGTATGGATGGCACAGTGCTGCCTGGTGGAAAACTTGTTTTCTTGATGCTAACTGTCAGGCCCAAATTAGCACAAGTGTTAGAGAGTCAGTCCATACTCTGTTGAATCTCAGCCTCCAAGGCTGCATTGAGTGCACAATCATCTGCAAACAAAAAGCTGTGCACCAACTTTCCCTCCACTTTAGTCTTGGCTTGTAGTATTTTCAAGTGAAATAATTTACTATCAGTGCATCACTTGATGCCTTTCTCATCCTCATTGAAAGTGTCTGACAACATTGCAGAAAACATCATCTTAAGAAGCACGGGAGCGAGCATATAGCTCTACTTTACTCCATTGGTGACTGGGAAAGAGTGAGAGCATTGTTCACCATCCAGAACCCTTCCAGCATACCATCATGGAACTGGTGTACAATACTGATGAACTTCTCTGGACAACCAAATCTTGCCGTGATCTTCCACAAGCCCTCATGACTGACAGTGTCAAGGGCCTTGGTCAGATTGATGAGCATTGTGTGTAGACTTCTGTTCTTCTGATATTTCTCTTGGAGTTGTTGGGCAGCAAACACCATATCAACCATACCTCTACCCTTTCTGAAGCCACATTGGCTCTTAGGTAGATAACCATCCTCCAGGTGAAGGATCAAACAATTAAGAAGGACTCTGGTGAGAACCTTTCTAATAATGAATAAGAGAGAGAGCCCTCCTGTGATTGTCACAGGACAACCTATTTCCCTTTCCTTTATAGAGATGGACAATGGAGGCATCCTTGAACTCCTGAGGGGTAACCTCCTCTTGCCATATAACCTGGAAAATTTCAGGCAGCTTTTGTATGAGCAGTGGACCCCCTGTCTTGTAAATCTCAGCTGGAATGGAATCAGCACCAGGCACTTTGCCACACAAGAAGAGCCTAATGGCATTACAAACCTCTTCCTCAGTTGGAAGTTTGGCCATGGGGGATTGACTTCAACCTGAGGTGTATGGTCATTGGCTTCAGCATTGGTTGATGATGGTCTATCGAGAATGCCATGGAAGTGTTCAGCCCACCTCTGTCATATCCTTATCACTAATCAATGTATTTGCTGTGCTCCAGTGTGACAAGTGCTGGTCATGGTCCCATTGTGTGTGAGGAGGCAGCACGGACAACCATATTGGAAAAGCAGTGTCCAGTGTAAAACCTGTCTCCTAGAATGTGTAGGAGCACAGTGAGAGCCCAAAGCCTCCTCCAGAGCTCTAGAAGCAGGGGAGAACAAGGCAAGCAGCTTGGGACCCTAAGGAGAACCATTGATTCAATTTGTGTCTGTCTGAGACTCTGGTTCACATGGTTGGCTGCTGGCACCACTGGGCAGTGCCCAATTATTATCCTCCTACTTTCCAAGTAGCTGGTGGGCCCTGATACTGGGGGCCTGGCTAGGGCTGCACCCATCCATGCCAGAGACAGACCCATCTCTGCCAGGGACTGATAGATGTGCACAAAGTGAGGACTGTGTACAAATCTTGCCGTGTGATTGCTGAAATCACTCAAATCTTCAATGTCTGTTCAGAATATTTTTTAATGTTAGGATCCCTAAAAAAATCAGATCCACTATCTTTCTCTTCCCCCCCAACCCTAACATTTACTTGCAAGGACTGCATGGTCTTTGTAGTTAGAAGTCCTAGACTAGGTGAGGAAGCTGCTCATTTCTTCTCTGGCTTCCTTTTTCACCTCCAAGGAGCCAGGATGGTCAGATAACAATCAACACACATCTCTTAGATAGTCACTGTGCCCAAGTATTGGGGATACAAAAGCAGAGACTGCATTGCTGGTTGTGGACCTTTACTCCACCACCTCCCTGCCAAGACACAGAATGTTATTTTATTAAAAGTTAATGTATTTGAAGGTTAGTTGGGAAGTTTTGCTGTGACAAAATTAGTATAAAAATAATTTTTAAAGGTTTTTGACTTATATGTAAGCAATCCTCCCACCCCAAAGAATGAAACTCTTTTAAGACCTGCAAATTGTAAATGGCTTATAGTTTATGGTTTTCTGTAGCATGGCTTTGTAGCTAATTTTGAATCTTTAAAAATTCAATGATACTTTAAAATTTTTCATTATTTTATCTAGTTTTATTAAATATTCACATTCAAAATAGAAAAAATATTTAAAGATACATTTAAGCAATACAAATTCCTGCCTTGGCCATGTCTCAAAAAATGTATACCTCATTTTGCACCCTTAGACCCTGGCTTCTGTGTCGAGATACAAATAGAGGGCTTCTTCAGTCCTCTGAACTTAGTTGGTGGTGTCAAAGTAATTATAAGAATTGCTTTAAATTAAAATTTAAAAGCAGAAAGTAGTAATCTCCATGAAGCTTGGGGGGAAGTGGGAGGAGTTTGGTGTTTCAGATCTATCCTAATCTCTCTTCAAGCGCCCTGCTGAGAGGTCACAGGGCAACCCTAAACCTAGCTCACATAAAAAAGACTGCCTAGCACAGGGATCCTGGGTCTAGTGCCTCCCCAGGGGTCCCCAAATCCTTGGGCCAAGGAGGAAGAACCCTGCCCCCCCCATTCCAGGACCTTGGAGACTTCTGGGAGTCTTTGCCTTAGTCTATGTCTGTCTGATAGGCATATATCTAGATCTGATTTTACACTATTTGGCAGAAAATTTTTAAATATAGTTTGAGAAGGTAAGATCAAACTTTAATGATGAAATACAGTTAAATCAGTTTTCTGGGCCTTGCAGGAGAAAGGACAGCTAAAAGCAGCTGTTTCAACAACAAAATCAATTTTTGATGCTGAAAGACAAATGGATCTATCCATAGTTCTTTTCCGTCTTTGGTCACCTTTCTGAACTTGGAGCCTCTCTGCTCACACAAGGGTACCCAGTTCAGGACCAAGAAGGGAGTCATCAGGAAGGAAATCGGACTTCTAACAAGGTGAAGACATCACTCCTGGGTCTCTGTCCTCAAGGCTAAGCAGTTGAAACAATTGACTAGCATTTCCTAAGCACCTAGTGTGTGCCTGGAGCTGTCCTAAGTGCTGGGAATACAAAGAAAGGTGCAAGACAATCCCTGTCCTCAAGGAGCTCCCAGAGTAACTGGGGAGACAATGTACAAGCACATGTACAGACCCGCTAGAGAAAGGATAAATAGGAGATATCGATAGAGCAAAATGAAGAGAGACCAGAAAGGGCTTATTGCAGAAAATGGGTCTCAGAGGAGGTCAGGAGGTGGAGACGGGAGCATTCCAGGCATGGGGGACAAAGAGTGAACAAGTTCTGAGTGAGGAGATGGGTTAGAGGTGGAGGGATGGAGGGTGTAAGAAGACTGGGAATAGAAGCGTTATAGAGACCAGACAATTTCAGATTTGATTTTGGAGGCAATAGGGAACCAGTGCAGTTTATTGACAGTGACAGTTTATTGACAAGGATGGATTGGAGTGAGGAGAAACAGGAGGCAGGAACATCCCCCTTCCCCCAGCAGCTAGCTATTGCCATAGTCCAGAGGTGAGGTAATGAAGGTCTGCAGCAGGAGATGATAATGTAAATGAAACAACACTAAAGATAGCCAAATCAGTCCACTTGTGAGCATTAACCTTCATGCAGAAGGATAGTTGCCCATGGTTTATTGCTGAATTCATTTATTCAAGTATTAGGTGCACAATGCTACAGGCATTGAGGAACAATACAATACAATGAAGAACCAAATGGTCTCAAAAACCTTCAATTCTAACATAATTTTTAAAAAAATAAGAAATCTTAGAGCTCATCCAGTCCAGTGCCCTGATTTTATAGATAAGGAGACTGAGAGAAAGAAAGAAAGAAAGAAAGAAGAAAAGAAAGAGAAAAAGAAAGAAAGAGCACTTCAGTCTGTATTCAGACAGTATCAGTCCTTCCTCTGGAGGTGGAGGGCATGCTTCTTCATGAGTCCTTTGCGATTGTCTTGGATCACTATATTGCTGAGAATAGCTCCGTCATTCACAGTTCTTCATCGTGCAATGTTGTCGTTACTGTGTACAATGTTCTCCTGGTTCTGCTCACTTCACTTTGTATCAGTTCATGTAAGTCTTCCCAGGTTTTTCTGAAATTATCCCACTCATCATTTCTTATAGCACAATAGTATACTATTACAGTCACATACCACAACTTGTTGAGCCATTCCCATTGATGGACATCCCCTCAATATCCAATTCTTAGTTACCACAAAAAGAGCTGCTATAAATATTTTTATACAAATTTTTTGATCTCTTTGGGATACAGACCTAGTAGTGGTATTACTAGATCAAAGCACCATTTTATAGCTCTTTGGACATAGTTCCAAATTACTTTGAAGAGCTCTTTGAATGTCTAATAGAGGAATATGGTTGAACCTAGCATGATTGGGGATTGCTGAAGTCTTTAGAGTAGACATGTCCAGAGCTGTGCTTTAGGAGTTTGCTTTGGTTTCTGCAAGGAGAATGGGTGGTCAGGGCAGACTGAAGGCAAGGACACTAGTGAGGATTCTTCAATACTCCAGGTGAGTGGTGATGAGGGTCCAAAATGGGATGAGGAGGGAGTCTGTGAGGAAGAAGAAGGGGAAATAGGTTGGAGCAAACAAGATTTGGCCAGGTGATTCAAGGTGTGGATGGTTGAAAGAATGGAGATATCAATCTGGGTGGCTGAAAGAGTCCCGATTAGGCCATCAGACTGGTCCCTGTAAGGCAAGGGTATGTGGGGGCAAAAGACATTTGAGGCTGTTGAAAGGCAATCCCTCTTCCCCTTGGATTCTCAGACCTCCCAGAAATAGCAAATAGACAAACAAGAGCTCAAAGAAAAACCGTCCCATTTCACTTTCCAAACCTTCCTTAGCTCCAGCTCCACCCCTTCCTTCCCCCCTCCATTTCTTAAAGAGCAGGGATGAGCCCTAATCCATCCCAGCAAGGGTTGGGAGCAGATGAATTTTTACAAAATACATTTTTGCTTGTTCCCACTCCCAACCCCACCAAACAAAGAGGGGACATCACATCCACCCCCGATCCCTCACATCCAAAGTCCCATTATTTACCATTTCTGTTTTCTTGTTCAGTGATTAGAAACCCAGTAAGCATCACCAATGAGAACTAAAAACCAAAAGAATCAGAATCCAAAGCCAAATTGGTGCACTTCCAACCAAGGGAAAAGCAAAAAATGAGTTCATGAAGAAAAGAATAAGAGCCCACCCACCCTTGGCTGATCTCTCACGTCCTTCCTGAGGGCCATCTCCAGTTGTCCTGATCTATATCTTGCCACTGGACCCAGATGGCCATGGAGGAGAAAGTGAGGCTGGTGACTTTGCACAGCCCTCCCTCACTTAAATCCAAGTCACTTGCAAGTCACGGCATCACCTCCCTGATGTCATGGTCCTCTTCAAAAACAAAGGACAAACAACAACAACAATAACAACAACAACAACAACCTTCCTCCTACCTCTGACAGTAGATGATTCTGCTCTAAAGATGATGCCTGGAAGGAAGAAAATGAGCATGTAATTGTGGCCTAGTGGAAAGAGCCTTGAACTACACTCCAAAGAACTGGGTTCAAGTTTTGGTTCTGCTTTTAATGGGACATGGGGCCTTGGGCAAATGACTTCCCCACTCTGAATCTTAGCTTCCTTAACTCCTTACCTGCAGGAGTAGAGGTGGAGGGTGAGCTGGAAGAGATGCCTGCCAAGGCTCCACTGGCTCCAGGCATCCATGTGTCATTTATTAAGTGTGACCCAGACACACAGGCTATGGAGAAGCTGCTCCAAATGAGAAGGGTTGGCCCATACCCATTGGGACTTTGGCAGCCTTGGGCTGTTCCTCTAGAGATGAGGTCCAACAGTTCCCCAGATCAAGGGGGCTGGTGCTGGAACCATTTCCTCTGACATGGGGCCCAAGAGCTTCCTTTCCCAGGTTTTCTGCAGCACCCAGACTGGCAGTCATGACCCACCTCCTTGAGGTAGCAAAGTGCCCTGGAAAGAGGGCCTCCATCTGGAGGCAGAGGACCTAGGTTCAAATCCTGCCTCAGACATTAGGAACCTGGGACTTGCTTCCTTATTACCTCCATTACCTTACCTGTCCCAGGTACTCCACACAATATGTCAGTTGTAGCATTGCATCTCTGAAGAATTTGTTTTCCCTCTGGGCACCTGAGACCAGAAAAGAGTGAAGGCTACTGCATGTACACACACACAGACACACACACATAGACACACACACACACACACACCCCTCTGTGCCCCATGTTCTTGAATGATTACAGCATGATAGGGCTCAGGCTGCTCCACCAATGTCTTCCTTTCCCCCCAAGGTCCAAGAAGCCTAAAGCCAAGCCCTTTCCTTGAACCCAGTGACAAAGGGACGTTTCTTTACTTATGGTTGGAAAACCTTCACTTATTCCAGTCCTGTGTGTTCAGTGAGAGCCAGGAAGGTCAATAAATAGGGACCTTTCAAGATTCCCTAAATCCTAGTAATTCTGCATCAGGAGGCTTTCTGGAGCTAATGCCCAGTTCCCACTCTGATAGTCCCTACTCAACAATCTCCTGTTCACTTCAAGATCAAATAGAAAGTCTCCTTTTTGGCTTTGAAAGCCCTTCACTGCCTGGCCCTCCTACCTTTTCTGTGTTTTCATACTTTATTCTCCTCCACACTCTGTTGGAACCATTCCTCTCACAGATGACTCCTTTTCCCCACTTTGCCTTTGCATTGGATGTCCCTCATGCTGAAAGTGCTGTTCTTAGCATAGTACCTGGCATAGAGTCAGAACATAATAAATGCTCCCTGCCTTGTGCCTTGTAGAGTTCTCAGTTTTTTTTCTGTAACACTGTTTTCTTAATGAGCTCACTCTAAGCCTAGGGGCTACATAATGGTCCCTGGAATGCACATTTCCTTCCTTTGCAGAGAGCTTCTTTTAGGCCAGAAGTTAATAAAACAATCACATTTGCTCTGAGCCCCCAGGTAAGAAACTTCTCCCCATTCAGGCAGAGATCAGGCTTTCAGCTTTAATCTACATTTCTATCTCTCCCCAGCAAATTCAGATTAGGGAAGTGTTTGGGCCAAGACAGTCAAGCAGATTGCAGCATGCATGGATAGGTGGGCACCTGGAGGGGAATTTAGGGAAAGAGCTGAGGAGGAAGGTACAATTGGTGGCATCAGCTCAAGTATTCTGTTTCAAGATGTCAGTGGAGTCCATGACCCTCTTCCACCTCTCCCTTCTCTTCCACAGCTCAGTCCTACCTTAGTTTCTTTTCAAGTGAGATCATATTTTCAATTGAGAAAATATCAATAAATACCTTATCACAGTGCCTGCCACATAGTAGGTGCTTAATAAATGCTTGTTCCTTTCCTTTTTAATGGTTGCCCTGGGGAGGTCAGGTCTTTTGGGGTCACCTCTCTGCTACCAGATACTTAGAATTTCTTTCTGGTTTTAAGTGCTCTCCTGGTTTCATACCAGCTCCTCAATTAGTGACCACCCCCATCCCCCAATTCTTCAAACCCTACCTAATCAGAGCAGGCCTCCTCTGGCCTTTAGTTCTGATTGGTTGATTTCATCAAGAAGCACCCCCTCCCCACCATCTACTCTCAAGTGGGGTTAGATCATCAGCAATCAATGCTCCCCACCCTAATGCTTTGAGAGTCAGCTCAAGCTCTACCTTCTCCATGAAGCTTTTTCTTTTGAGGTCCCTTCTCCACACAGTCCCCCATCCCACCCCAGCTGCTAGCACAGACCCTCCCAAGACCACCTGGAATCATTCATGTTGTATGGACACACTCGTATATGGTACTTACCTCTTGGTGCAGGGCTGGCACACCTTACAATCTGGGCCCTCACAATAGTACCCCTCTTTACATTGGCACTTGGCATTGATATTCTTATAACAAGGCATCAGCATCTCTTGGTCTGCCAAAAATGGACAGGTTTGGATTAAGGTAACCCCAGAGAGGCCACCAAGTTTGTCATATACTATTCCAAGGGGAGCATCCCTGGAACAAGCAAACGTCCAGAAGCGTGCTGTTGTCTCATCTGGCCAGGCAGCTGGCTGGATGACCTCAGAGCTCCAGTAAGGCAGCTGGGAGTTACTGCCCTGGTGGAAGGCTTCCTTCCCATAAACCGGAACTGGTCCTCCAGTCTGCCTGGGTCAAAATACTAGCACCCTGGGATACCCTAGCGAGGATGTCGTTCACACGGAGCTCAGCTCTCCTGGTCTCTGAAGCACATATATTATATATACTCTATACTGTACACAACCTGCTCAACATCACAGTTAGTCTACTATGCAGATGGGAGGTCCCCTGGAGAAAGCTCTAGACCTGGAGTCAGGAAGACCCAAGTTCAAATACAGCCACTTCCTATCTATGTGACCCTGGGCAAAGTTCTGTTTGCCTCAGTTTCCACAAGTATAAAATGAGGATAATATTAGTGTTTGGCTCCCAGGGTTGTTGTGAGGATCAAAGGAGATATTTAAAAAGTGCCTTGTAAACCTTAAGTACTACATAAATGCTGATTATGCTTATTCTTGCTGTTATTATTGCTGTTGTTACTATTATTACCCAACAGTGATAGGCCCTGCAAGAGGCTATGCCCCACAGGATCCTGGTTTATCTGCACACCAGGTTGGGGCAGGGGAGATGACATATGCAGCTAGTGTTCCCCCATACAATCAATTCAATACACATTTATTAAGTACCTACTGTGTGCCAGGTACTGTTCTATGCAATAGGAATATAAAAAGAGGCAAAAGACATTCCCTGCCCTCAAGGAACTTACAATCTAATGGGGAAGACAACATGTAAACAAACATATACAAAACAAGCTGTATATAGGATAATTAATAAGAAATAATTAAAAGAGGAAGGCACTAGAAATAAGAGAGGTTGGCAAAGGTTTCCTGTAAGAGATGGGATTTTAGTTGGGACTTAAAGGAAGCCAGGGAGATAAGTAGTCTGAGTGAAGGAGGCAAAGCCTTCCAGGAATGGGGAACCACTCAGTGACTCATTCTTCCCATGAAAGTAGGAAAGAAACAGTAGGCATGTCTGTATATGAGGGAGTGAGGAATAAGTGGGGATTATGTCACAATCTCCACAGCAGCAAAGCATAGATGGAAAAGCACACTAGGGCATCTGTGGAATTAAGCCAGGTGGATATCCCTGGCAGGAGGTTGGTGGGGGAATTCGGGTCCCTCAGCCACATTGTCTGAGTCTCAGAACTTGCCTTTCCCACCCAAAGTTCTGTGACTTTCTTCTCCTACTTAGATTCTCCCAGAATTAGCCAAACTCTCACCTCTGACAGGGGAACAGCTGAGGGGCAGGACACTGTGGGAGCCCATAGAGGATATACCCCAGAAGGCCAGTCTCTGTCCCAGGTGCCCACCCTTCCTGGGACCTAGGTTGTTCTCTACTAGGGATCCAGGGAAGGCTACAATCAAAGGGACCCTTTTCTGTACTCATGCTGACCTTCGGCAGCTTGAAGGACAATTTAAAATTCTCCAAACCCTGACTTCTTTCATCTCTCCCCAATCCCCCAGCACTGATCTATGAAGAATTGTTCTCTGAAGGGAGGAAGTAGGCCAGTCATGGGTGATCCTAAGTGAGATGCCCCCCTACCCAGGTCCTCTTGTCCATGGGGTCAACTTCCAATTCTCTCCTCTGACCATCAAATTGGAAACTTGAGGCTTGGAGTAGAAAGATGGGGACAGTGGTCTGCTATCAATGCCCAGCCCTGACTCAGGGGAAGAGGTCACTCCAGGTCTGATGCCCCAGGTCCCCTGGGCTGGCATCCCTCTCCTCAAGGAAGCTTGTAACAACATACTGACCTTCTCTGCACTGGGCACACTGCCTGCAGGTCTCCAGTCCATTCTTGGGGGCATACTCTCCAAGGGGGCACTCCTGACAAATTCCAAGGGTGTGGGAGATAACGCAATGCTTGTAGACATGGGTGCCTGTGTGAGAAGGCCACAAAGGCCGAACAACACTCAGTAGTGACTAAGAGTCAAAGAGAAAATGCCTCCTCATTACAAAGTAGAAGATTCCCTTATCAGTGTATGCAGTCTTCTACTCCCATAGTCCTTCACCTCTGAAAAGAAGGGAGGAAGGTATATTTCCTCAGCTCTTCTCTAGGGCCAGCCCAGATCCTTACAATTACCCAGCACACCCTTTAAGATCATTTGTTCTTCCAATCTATGTTGTTGGAAGCCCTTGTGTGTATTGTTTTTGCTTATGTCACTTTACATAAGTTCCTCCTTGTCTCTTTTCACAGGACAGAAATCCTCCCTTGCATTATAGTATCCCAATCCATTTAACTAAGGGCATTCATGACATGTCTAGTTCTTATGCACCACAAAAAGACAGGGTGCTATGGGTCCATAATAGTCTGGTGTGTCTGGGGATCTTCTTTCTGCCCTGCCCTGGCTAGGGTTTATGCCTATCTTTGGGAGGGATCTCTGGGTCACAGGAGCTGTATGAACAATTATGCTAAAATTCCACATAGAAATCTGGCATGCCTGAACCAAGTCCTATTCCTACCAGCACTGTATTCCTGTCTGTGTTCTTGTCTTCCCATAAGCCCTCCAATATCAGAGTCAGACTGGGAAAGACTTGGAAGGCCAAGCCAAGGAGTTTTTTTTATTTCTTCCTAAGGGTAATAGGGAGCCACAGAAGCTCCTTGAGCAGATTAGGCTATGTATGACATGATCAGATCTGTAGATTTGTGTCTTAGAAATGCCAACTTGGCAGCAGTGCGGAAGAAGAGAAGGCATGGAGACCCTCCAGACAGAAATCTATTGCAGTAAATTAAGCAAGAGGTGACAAGAGTCTGGAGGAAGGCAGAAGCTGGGGCAGTAGATGATGAGAGGGTTGCAGGGGATGCTAGTAAGGTAGGTAACCATTCTTAATGGTGGGGATGGGCAGTTATTTTCATGTTTGGAGAATGGTGCACACAAATGCTGGAAGAGGGAGGAAGGTGGCATGTAGAGTTCGGTGAGGCAAGCCTTGTTGAGCCTGGCTGGACCAAAGGGCATTTGAAGGGGAGTAAAGCGTGATAAGGCTGAAAAGGGAACCAGGAGCCCCCGGTGGATGGATTAAAAATGCCAGGCTGAGGAGTTGGTATTCTCACCCAAAGGCAGTAGTGAGTCACTGAACATATTAGAGCAAGGTGGAAAGCCTAGCCTCCGGTTTTTCATCCAAGAAGTGAGGGTGGGAACAGCTGTGGTACTTAACCCATAAGCAGGCTTTAATTGGGGGAAATGCTATGAAAACTTTAATGAGCCCTAGAAATAACCAAACTCTTTGATGCTAAGCCTCAGCTCTCAAATGTGATCGGGGCAGAGGGAGAGGAGATGGAAGCTGGCCCCGTGGAGAGGAAAATGGGGAGAGGGGTCAGGGACCTGGTGGTAGGAGTCACGTACCAGCTGGGCAGTAAGAGCAGCAATGCCCTTCATGCCAGTATTCCTTTTCAGAATCACAAGACTCGCCTGATGCTCTGTAATTTTGTTTGGACAGCAGGGTTGACTCCGATTTTCTCATAACCTGGCAAGAGAGACAAAATATTCCCAAGGTAAATAAAGTCTGAAGGTTGCTCTCCTCCCCTGAAATTCTGCGCGTCTGCCTAAAATGTGCCCCCCGACCCGACCCCACCCCAAGTCTCCCAGGCTCACCATCGGAAGCAGCAGTAGCGTCAGCAGCCGGAAGGAGAAGGAGCCTTCATATTGATCCATAACTCTGCTGTCTGGCAGGTCTGGCCCACAAGCAGTCAGACTGGCAAATCTGGGCAAAGCGCCACGCTTCCCTCCCCCCGCCCCCGAGGCTGACTCATACTGAGGCTGACCTAGGCTGATTGAGCATCGCCCTCACCTTGGAGGCTGATTGAAACCGCCCTTGAGGCTGACTGAGGCTGAGCACCGTGGCCCCGACCTTCACCCCGGCTCCAGATGACAGCGTAGCCTAAGGAGCTCAGTCTGAGCAAGGGATCGCGCATCGACTCTTTCCCAGGCGTTCCTTTCCTTCTGCAAGAAGTCTCTTCCGCTCTCCGTTCCCTCCCAGTCCCCGCCCTCAGTAGTCTGTCTTCTGTTCTGTCTCTCATTTACCCCCTGTCTCCGTTTCTTCCTCTTTCTCTCCCACTCCCGTTTCTCTCCCTGTCTCCATCTGTCCATCCTTCTGTCTTTCGGGGGGCAGGAACTGATGCTGGTGAAGATGAATTGGGCTGATTGGGGGAAAGCTGAGACAGCTTTGAGGTTCAGTCCTCAAGGGATCCCCCATCAAAGGGAAGTAGTCAGAAAAAGAGCAAGCAGGGAAGCTATGGAGACAGAAATTACTAAAGGTTTGATCCTGGTAAGAATGCACACCTGGCATACATATATATATATAAATAAAATACATATACATACATATATTATACACACGTGTAAACACACACCTATCTCAGTGTTATATTGAGGGCTGGTCAGAAAAGGTGGGTGAGGCCTCAAACCCATCCCCGCAGAATAGGTGGATGGGAACAATTCCAACAGCCAAGAAGACAGCTGAAGCAGTTGTTTCAGGCACAGTACTAAACTATTGGGATTCCATTTTCAGTAAGAAGAAAGACAATGACAGCCCTCAATGATGTTACATTCTAATAAGGGAAGATAACCTTATAAAAGGGTGCTGAAAAGTTTTTAGGGGGGAAGAAAGTTACCCACACAGGAGCATGGTGGAAAAATCTGGAGAGTCAGAAGCAGAGCCAGGAGAGGAATGAAGGATGGTAGCCCTGGGCCCCTCACCAAAATGGAAGTTCTGGGAGAAACTCATCAATGTGAGAAGGAGGGTTACAGAGGTGTAAGGAGGATGTTCCAAGGTGAGAAGCCACAGGTTCTGTGGAAAGTTCTGGAGTGAGAAGGCAACTGAGGCATTGTGGCAAAGTCTAGAAAAGCTAGCTAGCTAGAGATATAGTTATATAGACAGAGATAGACAGATCGATAAATGGATGGATGGATGGATGGATAGATAGATAGATAGATAGATAGATAGATAGATAGGTAATCACATATGTACCCTAGGCTCTTTTTTCTATCCACCCTCTTATGAACAAGTCAGGATCCCAGAAAAAGGGCTACTGTTCACCTCAGAGTTCTAGGAAGTAAGCCTTAAAGAATTGGGGTTATCTTTCTCTAGTACTATTACTCATGAGCCCATATCCAGCATATTTCCTCCTGTTTGTTGTTGTTGAGTTGTTTCAGTCATGTCCAACTCTTCATGACCCCATTTTGGGGGGGGTGTCTAGGTAATGGGGTTAAGTGACTTGCCCAGGGTCACACATATAGTAAGTGTCAAGCATCTGAGGCTGGATTTGAGCTCAGGTCCACCTGACTCCAGGGCTGGTGTTTTATCCACTGTGCCACCTAGCTGCCCCATTTGGGGTTTTCTTGGCAAAGATACTGGAGTGGTTTGCCATTTCCTTCTCCAGCTCATTTTACAAATGAAGAACCTAAAACAAACAGGGTAAAGTGACTTGCTCAGGGTTGCACAGTGTCTGAGGCCAGATTTGAACTCAGAAATATGAATCTTCTTGACTCCAGGCATAGTACTCTATTCATTGCACCATCTAGCTATGCTATTACTACCCGATAGCATTGCCCAAGCAATGTGAATACTGCCCCAATGTAATTTTCTCTCCTCAATATCAATTATCCAGATAATATAAATTAGCTTTTTATAAAGGGGTATTTACTGAGAAAATACAGTAAAACCCAAAGTACAGAGACTTCTGAAACTAGAATACCACTCTCTTCTACCAGTCTGGTGTATGGAAAGAGTGGATTCAAACTTAAAATTTTAACTGCCAACATTCCCCTCACCAAGTTCAATTCTGTGTATTTGCATAGCTGATGAATTAATGACTCCCTTTCTTGAAGGATATGGTATATTTGCTGTTGGGTCAATTCACAGCTGAGCTTGGACAAACAGGTTACTCCATGGGGCTTGCTCCTCACCTAGCTCAGTTGCTCCAGATAGGATTGGTGGATTATGGCTCATAATAGGATCTCTGGTAGTTTTTCTGATCTTTCAAAGCTAACAAGGTTGTAATCTTATTCAGTCTCTCTCTGATATTCATTCATCTAAGATCAGGTAAGGATAGATATACCAAAGACAGAAAATAGAGGTAGCTATGGGTTCATGGTCATATGGTGGCCTGGGTGCAAAGATAAGGAAACCAGTAGAGTTAGCTTTCTCCATCCAGAGGCAGACAGCAGCTCTTGTCTTACTTCCAGGAAAGAGAAGAATTTAATCTCTTTGTATCTGCTGTATAGACATTCAGTTTTAGCCAAGCAGTCAACTAAAAGACATTTGTATCACCCTACCATAAGAGAAGAAAACAGCCAGAGAATACCTGCACATACTCTAAAATGGGGAAGTGGAAGGCTCCTCTCCATCATATACTTCCAGAAGAAGGCTCATTAAATCTCACATGGGCCAATAATAGAGAAAATTTGTGTGTACTTCTAGGACTGGGCCCCCACTGGTCAGTCCCCCCATTAATCTGTGAAAGACAATGCAGATGGACAGAACTAGGCCCAGAGTTGATTAGGAGAAAAATGGGCTAGATTACTTCCAGGACATCGTAAAGTTCTTTTACTGATCCCGAGCTTCTCATGAAATCAGAGGCCTATCTTTTCAATATTGACATTTTACTGGTGCTTCATGGCAGTGACTTGGAACACCATTGCTTCTGAGAAAGAACTAAATATGGGCATCATGTAGAAAACAATGGAGAAGTATGTTGTGGATATAAGCAGGTTGCAACACATAACCAGCAAGGAACTCCCAAGAACAGGAGTAAAAGATGTCATCAAGGAATTTTGTGGTAGGAAGAGAAGGGATGGTCATGTGACAAGAAAGTGATACAGCAGGTAGACACCCAGAATGCTCCTTTAGTGGCCTAATAATATTGGAAGGAAGTGAGGAAAGTTCCTAGAATGGAAGAACATGGAAAAGAGTCACACAGGATGGGCAAGCATAGATGGATCAAAGAAATTTCAGAATCTACAAGACCACAGATCCATTTGAGCATTTGTATGTCTTCAGAATTTCATTCTTAAGAGATTCCTATCCCATCTGGACTTAATTATTCATATAATTTTAGGCCAGAGGATCATATCTAGTCCTTTAAAAAAATCTGCTTTCCCTAATTCTAAGGTGCACATCAGACTTTTTTCTCTTAATACATCTCCATCATCCTCATTTCAGCCATAGAATAGTAGTTCCTCTTATTGTTTCCTTCTCAAAGGTGAAATTAGCATTAATAAAAGAATAGAGTCTATGCTTGTGATTTCATAGGTAAAGGAAACTCCATCATTTTAGGTCAGCATGTTCTCTGAAACTTAGAGAATTGCTTAGGACACTGAGAAGTTGACTTGTCCTGCACCACATAGCCAGCATTTTTCAGGGACTGCAGGGAACTCAGATCTTCCTGGCTCTGAGGAAGATTCTATGCACTTCATCATGCTAACAGTCTATCCTCAAAGCATCAGATATTGTGCAACAATAATGCAGATAAATGAGCTATTTAAATTGTTCTTTACTTTAAAATTTTGTTTAAGGAACACTTTGTAATTGAATCTGTGCAAGTATTTTATGTGTTGGTAGATTTATCCCCAATTACTTTATACATTTTGGGGCTATTTGGAATGAGATTTCTCTTTCTATTATTGTCTCTTGGATTTTATTATTTTTCTATGGAAATGTTGTTTTAGGGTTTATTTTTAAGCCTACAACTTTGCTGAAGTCTTGATTAACACCTTTGTGGATTCCATAGAATTTTCTAAGTAAACCACGTTATCACCAGCCAACTGGGATGATACACAAACAGGTATACACAAAGCAAGTTAGATATAAGAAAAACAGGAAATAATTAACTTTGGAGAGAGCAATTTCAGTGGAATGGTAAGATTGGAAGCCAGACAGTAAGGAGTTAAGAAGAGAATGAGAGGAGAGAAAGTGAAAGCATCTATTATAGAAGGCCTTTTTGAGGAGTTTAGCTATGAAGAATAGAAGAGATATACAATGATATTTAGCAGGGATAGAAGGATCATGTGAAGGTTTTTTCAGGATAGGAGAGACCTGGGCATGTTTGTAGGCAGGAGTTGAGTAGATTGAAGAATTGAGTAGTTAGGGTGTCAGAGAGAATTAATATGTATGTTGAAGTCCTCTAGTGTGAGGACAGAAGCTGGGGAGGAGAGAAAATTGTAATCCAGGTATTGAACTTATTGAGAAAGGAAGGGGGTGATCTGGAGGTCTGTAGACAGCAGCTACCAAGATTTTGATTGATTGGTAGATATGAATAGCATGACCCTTAAAGGAATAAGGGTTACTGAGTCATAGAGGAAGGGAGAGAACCTGGAAGCAACAATGGGAAGTAAGGAGTATTCCAAGTCCCCTGCCTCAACCAGGAAGCCAAGGAGCTTGAGTGAAGGTGCAGACAATATTAGAAAGGACCCTTTCTCATGATAATAATAATAATAGTTTGGTGCCTACATATATAATTGAAGGAAATGATAAATTTCATTTCAAGGTTAGTGAAAATAAAGATGTAATTTTTCCCCATCCAAGTTCATGATTCACCTGAAATCTATCCCGTGAACTCATACTCAACATGAAGAGTCATGTCTATTAATTATATCCAAGTGTTCAGTGGTTCTTTTTCCTTTCTCCTGTCCTGTCCTATTTTTATATTCTCCAACCTCCTGACATGTCAGGTTTCTCCTATGCCTCAATTTCTTTTTCTTCTATTTTTATCTTGAAGTATTTCTTCCATTATTTAAGGAACACTTTATTTTCCTTGTAATTTGATGAGTTGAGAAGTATTCTTTGAGACTTTTTACATTATCTGCTAGGAGGGAGGCCAGCATGCATTTTGACTATGCATAGCAATTATCCAGCCATTGCAAAAAAGACAAACTCCATATATTCCAAGTAAGCCACTGTCAACTTCTTTGCTCTCCATACTTGCTGGAAGAGAAATCCTTCATCTTCTATAGTTCTTGCTAGTAGCTACTATGGTCAACTATCATGGTAAGGTTTCAAACCCAGTTCTTCTGACTTCAAATCCAACAGTCTTCCCCTCCCCCCCACTATAGTAATGCCAAAGTTTCTAATTCATTCTGCTATCCTTTTCTGTTTTATGGGTGAATTCATTCCATTCACAGTTATGATTGCTGACTGTGTATTTCCTTCCATCCTATTCTGTTCTATTTTTTTTACCCTGTTTCTTCCTCAACAGTCTGTTTTACTTCTGACCACTGCTCCCCTTAATCTGCCCTCTCTCTCATTACCCTTCTTCTTCTCCTAATCCCTTCCCCTCCTACTCCCTGTTGGGTAAGATGAACTTCTACAAGCAACTATGTGTGTATATATGCTCTCCTTTCCTTGAAACAGTTCAAATGAGAATGAGGTCCAAGTGTTTCCCACTCCTCCATATTTTCCCCTCCTTTGTAAAAAGTCTTTCTTGCATACCTTTTTTATGTGAGATAATTTCCCCCGTTCTTCCTCTCCCTTTTGCCTTCTTCCAATGCATCCTTCTTTCTCACTGTTTAATTATTCTTTTGAGATCATCCCAACATAATAGCCTCAAACCCATGCCTTCTGTCTAAGTAGACTTCTTCTAACTGTCTTAATTATGATAATGTTCTTAGAGTAACACACACATATAATATCATCTTCCCATATAAGAAACAGTTTAAACTTGTTACATCATTATGATTTTTCACTCATGTTTACTTTTTCATGTTTCTCTCAAATCTTGTGTTTGAATGTCAGATTTTCTATTTAGCTCTGGTCTTTTCATTAGGAATGCTTGAAAGTACTCTAATTCATTTAATATCTATTTCCCCCTTAATAAGATTATACTCATTTTTGCTAGGTGGGATGTTCTTGGTTGTAATCCTAAGTCCTTTGCTTCCTGGAAAATCATATTTCAAACTCTATGCTTCTTTATAGTGGTAGCTGCTAAATTTTGTGTGCCCCTGACTGTGAATCCATAGTATCTGAATTATTTCTTTCTGGCTGATTGCAGTATTTTTTCCTTGGCTCTAGATTTTGGTTATAATATACCTGGGAGTTTTCATTTGGGAATTTCTTTTAAGAGATGACCAATGATTATTTCAATTTCTACTGTACCCTCTGGTTATAAGATATCTGGGTGGTTTTCCTTTACAATTTCTCAAGGAAGAGGGAGTTCATAATGCACTCTCAATCTCCTCTGAGAGTTTGTCTCTTTGTTCATTCCCTTTATTTCTAATCTTCATTTTCTATCCACTGATTCCTTGTCTATTGCAAATATACCTAGATCACCTCAAAACTTAAAAAAAAACCTTTACTTAACCCTGTCATCCCCTCAAGCTACCATTCTACATCCCTCTTCCATTTCACTGCTAAATTCAAGGAAAAAAACAACAACTATATGTTACCTCAACTTCCTCACCTTCCACTTACTTCTAAACCCTTTGTTATCTGGCTTCTGATTCCATCAGTCATATAAAATTGTTCTCTCCAAGGTTACTAATAATCCCCTAATTGCTAAATTCTTTAGTTTTTTCTCAATTGTCATCCTTTTTTACTTCTCTATAGCATTTGAAACTATTGGCCACAACCATCATCAAGACCAGGGGGTCTTAACCTGGTGTCAGCAAACTTTTAAAGATATTTTGATAATGACATTGCAGCATAATTTGTTTCATTTGTACTTTTATGTATTTTGTTTTCTGCATTTAAAAAATTATTCTGAGGAGTCTATAGATCTCACCAGTCTGTTGCCAAAACACGTGTCTATGACACAATAAAGTTTAAGAACTCCTGACCTAGATTCTCCCTACTAATTAGGTTTCAGTGACATCAACTGCTGCAATCTGACTGTTTTCTCTTCTCTATCTACTTTGCCGGATCATTGTCTATGCCTCATCTACTATGTGTGGGTATATTCTATAGCTCTGTTCTGTCTTCTTTTTCTACTCTTTCAGTGATCTCATCAGCTGCCATGGATTACCTAGGTCAGTGACTCTCAGATCATCATATCCAGCCCTCATCTCTCCTGAATTCCAATCCCACATCTTCAATTGCTTTCTGGACACCTTCATTTTCTGGTCCCATACACATCTCAGACTCAACATGTCTAAAACAGAATTAATTCCCCTCCCTGCAGCCCCATACCTTTTCCTAATTCACTTTTTCTACTGGGGGGACCACCATCCTTCTAGTCACCCAGGCTTGCAATATAAGTCATAATTGACTCTTCACTCTCCATCATATCTCCCCCATCCAATCAAATGCTAAGTTCTGATGATTCAAATCTCACAGCATCCCTTATATCTGTCTCCTCCCTTGTCTCCATTTACAACACAATCACCTTAGTTTAGGCTCTCATCTCCTTTCCCCTGGACTATTGCAATAGCCTCCTGGCTGATTTCCCTCTCCTTGCTTTCCAACTCCTCTCCACAGCTGCTAAGTTAATATTCCTAAAGCACAGCTCTGGAAATGCCACTTCTGCCCAAGAATTTTTAGTTGCTTCTTTTAGAATGAAATGCTGTACCTCCCTTGATATAATTTCCTGGTGGCTTCTGGGTGTGAATTCCTGGTCACCTAGGGGCATAAAATGGAGTTATGATGGAGTTATGGCCCTTCACAGTTGTTGGATGTCAGAATATCATGTAGCCACGAAGACTGTGCTCTGCTGAACAGATGGGTTTCCATATGGAGGCAAATGGGACTGTGTCTATAGATGCTAACGGGTACTGTATCTTTGTTGCATATAATTGCTATGTCGAGGCTAAGTAAACCTCCTTTTGTTAAGCATTCAATGGCCTACTAGTGTTTCATTTTCCCCAACATTGAACCTGAAATAACAAGGTACTAGTATTAGGTCTCCCCCAACACCTTGTGAGGGGAGAGATAGATGAAGTTAATTCATAGGTAGTTTATTCCTTTGTTCCTCCCAATCACCCTGAGCCACTGGAAGACAAAACTACTCTGGAATAGAAGTGTCAGGTGCTGTGGCTTCTTGAAGGCAGAAAGGCATGAGGAAGTAGAAATACAAATGCACTGGCATGTTCTTTCTGATTGGAAATTACTACCCACCTGTAGTGGGGTCTTTTTGCCTAATATCCATCGGTAAAGTTTCAACATCTAGTTCTTATCAAGCATGTGTCAGTATTCTCATTATTCTCCCACTGCTGACCCCACAAAGAACTCCAATGAGAAGTCATCAAACTAAGTTCTCCACTACTCTTTCCAAAGTGAGCTTCTTAGGGATGATGAGTAATCATTCCCCCTACCCTTTTCCACCCAGGATGTGCTGGCAGGCCCAGAGAGGTTAGGTGATTTGCTTGAAAACACAAAGCAAATAAAGGATTAACACTCCTAAGTGCAGAGAGTTAGAGCTTGGGCAGGTTCCAGTTCTTTTCAGTTGTCAAACAAAGCATCAGTGTGTTCCTCTGGCACCATCAAAAAAGGGTGGGTGGATTAGAGAAAGAGAGTGAAGGAAGGAGTCTGATAGTTTAAAAGTTCACATTTGGGAGCCTTGATTTCAACATACACATACACATACTCACATACATACATACAGACAGACAGACAGACACACACACAGAAATCAGGGAAGGGAAAACTGGCGAGATAAGAGAAGGGATGAGAAAAGATAAAAGAACAGGTAAGGAAAAAGGAAGGCTTGAGAAAGGGAAGGAGAGAGCTGAAGAGTCAAGAAAAGAGAAGGATAGGAACAAATGGTAATGAAAGGGGAGGAAAAGAAAGGAAGAGGAAGATAAGAGAAGGCTGGGAGGGAAAGGGAAGAAATGAAAGCTATTTTATTAGTAATTTTAGACAAGAAAATACACCTGAAAGACCCAGATTCTTTTACCTATCTCCCTAAGTTGGGCACCAAGAGCTGGGTTCAAATAGACTACAGAATCCTGGTCCGCTTAGCATCCCCAACTCACACCCAGCCAGGTCCTTTACAGCCTTCTGGAGGTCCCAGCTAAGGTGTTCACTTGGGCATCAAAAGAGAATAGGGTTGAGAGGAGTAGAGGAGAGGAATGAATGAAAATGAATGAGATGACAGAGGAGGTTGAATAGATGAGGAATGACAAGGGCATAGTGGAGGGTACCAGTTTGGGTGGCTTAGGATCGGGAAATATCACAAGAGCTACAGAGGGAATAAATTCAGGGACTGAACGTGCTTACCTGGAAAGAGAAACAGGGGCTGCTGTGTCTAGAAAGAAGGTGAAGTCATTTGTGTCTTTTTTTTTTAAAAAAAAAAGCTCTCTAGCCACTATCACAATGGACAAGAGGGACCTTAAAAAGTAATGTAGTCTATTCCTATCTCCAGGCAGAACTAACCTCCAAGAAAAACAAAAAAATGCTAACTGATATGTAGGTGATGGTAGTTGGTCTCTAACTAATTGATTCTATTTCTTCCTCTCCTCTAACACTCCCCCCTCCCATGTGATGTAGTCAAAGAAAGGGTGTAGATAAGAAGTGATTCCCTTACTAAATGTGAAGTTGTCCTTGATTAAATTGGAAGGGCAATAGGTTAGCCATATTTCTAATGGTCCCTTCAAAGGCTAACCTCACCAGCTCTAAAGTCAGAGCAGGTTGGTAGCAGTTTTGTGCAATATGACCCCTGAGCCTAGATGAGAGGACAGGTGCAGCTCTTTCCTTCTTTACCCCATCCCCCATGACTCTTAGCTCCCACCAAACTCACTGTTCCTTCCAAACCAACCATGGAAGATTGTTCCTTCAAATTAAATAAAGGAAAACTCACTTAAGAAAGGGATGATAGAGAGTGGCCAGTTTTTCTAGTTAGTTTAAATCCTCCTTATCTGCTCCTTACTTTCTGTTTTTTAAAAATTTATTTTTTTTCTTTTTTATTAATGAATTTATTTTTAGTTTTCTACAATCACTTTCATAAGCTTTTGAGTTTTAAATTTTTCTCCTCCTCCCTCCCTACCTCCTTCCCCAAGATGGCATCTAATCTGATATAGGCTCTACATATACATTCACATTAAACATATTTTCACATTAGTCACAATGTAAAGAAGAATTAGAACCAATGGGAGGAACCAAGAGAAAGAAGAAACAAAAAAAGAGAGAGAGCGCAAATAGTATGCTTTGATCTTCATTCCAGACTCCATAGTTCTTTTTCTGGATGTGGATAGCATTTTCCATCATGAACATTTTCCATTTTCCAACATCTTTTGGAGTTGTCTTAGATCCTTGCATTGCTGAGAAGAGCCAAGTCTATGAAAGTTAGTCATTGCACAATGTGGCTGTTACTGTGTACAGTGTTCTGGTTCTGCTCATTTCACTCAGCATTAGTTCATAGAAGTTTTCCCAGGTTTTTCTGAAGTTTGTCTGCTCATCATTTCTTATAGCACAATAATATTCTATTACATTCCTATACCACAACTTGTTCAGCCTTTCCTCAATTCATGGGCATCTCCTCAATTTCCAGTCCTTTGCCACCACAAAAAGAGTTGCTATAAATATTTTTGTATGTGTGGATCCTTTTCCCATTTTTATGATCTCTTCGGGATGCTCTTTACTTTCTTTGACTAAACCAAGGGGAGGACTTCAATTAGTTAGAAACCAACTATCTTCCCTTGCCCTAACATGTGTATTTTGTTTTAACCTACATGTGAATGAAATTCTTGTCTCTGGGAATATTCTGTAGTCTTAGAATGAGGGTATCATATGATTATAGAGTTAGACTTAGAAAGGGGGGGTCAAGTTAGATGGGGCCTCAGAAGCCATCTAGGTCAATTTCCTCATTTTGTAAATGATGAGGTACAGAGCAATTAAATCACCCAAATTTATACAAGTAGTATGGGATTGATCAATCAATTTTTAAAAGGCTTATTAAGAGATTATTGTGTGCTAGGCACTGTGCTAAGCAATGAGGATACAAAGAAAAGCAAAAAGAATCTCTACCCTCAAGGAATTCATATTCTAATGGGGATAGGAAGTGAACATGTACATGAGTAGGTACATACAAGACATAGAAAGAGGGTAGATGGGAGGTAATTCCAAAGAGCAAGGAACTAGCAGCTAGGGGAGCCAGGCTAGGAAAGGCAGAACAGAGAGCCTTGACAGAAGGCAAAGAAATTAAGAGGTAGAGGAGAGAATATTCCAGGTATGGGGCACAGCTAGTGCAAAGGGATGGAGAGAGGAGATGGAGTTAGAGGAATAGTAAGTCAATGTAGCATAAAGAGTATGATGGGTAGCAAACTGTAAGAGGACCAGAAAGGTAGAAAGTGGTCCAGCTTTAAATGCCACACAATGGACTTTATATTTGATCCTGGAAATAAAAGAGAGTCACTAGAGTTTGTGGAGTAGGTTCCAGGAGGTGATGCTATCGTTAGAGCTCTACTTTAGAAAAATCACTTGGCAGCTGAGGGGAGGATGAATTGAAGGAAAGAGTGCCTCGAGGCAGGGACACTAAAAAAAAAGGCTATTGGAATAGTCCAGGCAAGAGGTAATAAGGGCCTGAGTTAAGTTGGTGGCCTTATGAGAGGTATTATAAGAGGTGCTGTGAAACTTGTAAAGGTAGAAGTGACAAGACTTTTTTTCTTTCATTAAATATTTTCCAGTTACACATAAAAAAGTTTTGAATTCCAAATTTTCTCTGTCCCCCCTCCTTGAGAAGGCAAGCACTTTGATTTTGATTATACAGGTAGGGTCATGCCAAACAGTTTTCCATATTAGCCATGTTGCAAACAAACAAAAAATCCAACCCTACCTCCAGATGCACACAAACAAAATAGAACAATAAAAATAAAGCAAGTAAAAAAAACTATGTTTCAATCTATATTCAGAGTTCATCAGTTCTCTCTCCAGAGGTAGATAGCATTTTTCATCATGAGTCCTTTAGAATTGTCTTGGATCATTGAATGACAAGATTTTCAATGAATTAGTCATATGGAGGATCATCTAGGAGTCACAGTGGATAGAATGCTGAACCTGGGGTCAAGAAGACCTGAGTTCAAATCCAGCCTTATACACTTATTAGCTTTATGACCCAGGACAAGTCACTTAACCCCATTTGCCTCAGTTTTCTCTTCTGTAAAATGAGCAGGAGAAGTAAATAGCTGTGCTAAGCACTGGGGATACAAAGAAAAGCACAAATAATCCTTACCCTTAAGGAATTCATATTCTAATAGTAGGAGGTGAACACGTAAATGAATAGGTACAGACAAGGTATATAGAGAGGATAGATGGGAGTAACTTTGCCAAGAAAACCCCAAATGGGGTCATGAAGAATTAGACATGACTGAAATGACTGAAGGACAATGAAAGTCATATGGAATGAGAATGAAGAGTTCAGTCCAACACAGAGTATGGAACTTTCAAGTTAAAGGATGTGAAAATCATTCCAAGATAAAAAAAAAAATCTTGCTTCAAGAGCTGGAACAAGTGTTTGTGGGAAGTGAACCCTAATTCCAAAGCCAATATTATTTCTGCTCCACTATAAACTCGACACTTTCCAAACCTTACCTGATTCCTCCAGGCTGCAGAATAATAATTCATGTTAGTTTATCACTTCAAGGCTCAGCAAGCTCTTTCCCAACATAACCCTATGGGGATAGGTAAGTTCTAGTTTTATAACCTCCATTTGATTGACATTTAGAAAAGCGAAATGACTTGCCCAAAGTCACCCAAGAACATGTCTGAACCAGAATACAGGGACGCTATAGCTGTTGCCACTAGGACTGTGCACCTGAAAACTCTTGGATGAGATCCATTACTCAGCCTACTCCACGCTACCTTGGGGCTCAGACCTAGGTGAGGCTGTGTGGGTGTATACAACCTGTTTTCCTTGTTAAGGCATAATGAAGTGCTATAAACCAACCATCTGTCATGACAGCAACGGATGAGAGTGCTGATTAAAATGCAGCTGGTGGGGATACTGGCTAAGTTTTCTCTCCTTTATGGCCACACTTAGGAAAGAAAATAATCGGCTCTCTAATTATTTCTATAAAAGTGAGAAAAGTTTACTAGCTTATTAGCACCTTTATTTGCACTAGAAAATAATTAGCCATGCTTAATAGATTTCTAATGATTCCGAACAGAGGAGCACATGTTCGGGAAGTCTGCCACCCATTATTCATCATTATGAGTCACTGTGGACCCTTTCCGGACCTTTTTGCACAAATCCTGGATGCTTGCAAATTCATTAGCATTAATAAGGTTTTCGAATTTCCTAAGCAACTCCTCATATCCACTGCCCCATCTCCTGAAATCAGAATTCTCCTCTGGGCAGACTATGGCTGGGAGTACTTTAAGAAAAGAATACCAACCAGCACTTGGGTGTTACTGAGCACTGTCTGCCCTCCCTTACCAAAGATCTTGGAGCTTGGGTCATCCTTCCTTCTCCCCCAATACGTAAAGAGGGAGAAGGATTTAATTTTATCGATTGAAGTAGTCATTGAGAGATTCCAATTTGTCATGGGACAGGCCCTCACTTTTAGGGGGCTATGGGGCATTAGTTGGCTCCCTGCCCCCACATCACCCTGGCCAATTTGAAAAAAGCTGCCAAATGATAGAAATTCACTCTCCTTGGGCCACGAGAACTGAAAGCCTAGAACCTTCCTCCTTGGGGAGGTGCTGAGAAGCAGGAAGAAGAGGGTCTCGTCTCGATGAGATGGATCAGAAAGCCAGATGATATGACCCTTCCAGCCTAGGGAATGCACTAGCCTGGGCCTGCCCGACAGATGAGTGGCAGACAGGCAGGCAAAGCAAGGTCCTGCCTCACTCAGAGTTATCCAAATTGGGAAGCAGAAGGGATGAAGTCTTCATTTTCCCAGTAGATGGCACTGTGGCTTTATCTTCAGCTATAGCATCCATCCTCCTGGCCCCACTGGAGGCAGAGCTGACGAGTATGGCCAAACTTTGAGCTCTCGGTTTCCTCCCTTTCTGAGGGCCTCCCCCTTCTACTCAGTCATCCATAGGTTTGCCAGAGACTGACATTTTCCTTCCATACACCTCCCTCTCTTCCCCGCTCCCCAAACCCACACAACCAAATATACAACTCTTCGCCACACTCCCATTCATTTGTGTCTTCTATAGATTCAAAAATTTAAGAAGAAAAAGCAAAACTTAATAAGAAAAATCACAATTTAAGAAGAATCCAATTTTCATTTCAGTTCAATGAAGATTTATTAAGAATCATTTGTTATGTATAAGGCCCTTTGTGGCCAGGAGCAGTGTATGTATTGAAAGACTTTTCTTTAAGAATGAATTGAGAAATAGAGTCATGTGCTCTTACAGGACTGTGGCAGGCTAAGATACAGCAGGCACTAAATCATTCTTTTTGGAAATGTGGGTTCTAACAGACTATAAATCAACCAATTGTGGAACCATCCCAGAGTCAGATGGCTGCCAAAAATTTTTGGGATCCACTAACAGATAATAGGGAAGCAGCAGCTGAGGAGAAAGGCACATAGGCAAGGAGGGGGCTGGTTGTGCCTGCCCAAGGCTCAAAAGTTCCTTTATTTCTAACCAGCTTTTTAGTTCCCTGGAAGCAACCAACATGGCCTTTGGAATCCTTTTGAAATATGTTTCTACACCACTACTGTGGTGCCCTGCCTGGAGGAGGCACTCTGATAAAGACTTGGTGGTTCCACTGAGTACCAAAAATAGCAAATGTGAACAGCTGCTACGGAATTGTCAGATTGGAGTGAAAGACCAGCTGTGCTTCTGGGAGGAGTTAGACCAGGGGAGAGGAACCGGAGGCCTCAAGTGCGGCCCTTTGAATCCAAACTTCACAGAACAAATCCCTTAATAAAAAAGATTTGTTCTGTAAAACTTGCACTCAGTCAGAAGGTCACACCCAAGGACCTAGAAGGCCATGTGTGGCCTGTTAGACTATGTGACATCTCAAGCTACTCTCTCTCCATTTCTTTTGAACCCTAAGGTGCTGTGACCTATTGGATTGCAGAGTAAAAGCAATAATAAAAACTATGATGCTAATAATAGTAATAGCTAGCATTTACATAGTGCTTTAAATTTTACAAGACATTCTCCATATTTTGAATCATTTGATCATCACAAAACCATGTGAGTTAGGTGATATTACCCTTGTTTTATGGATGAAGTATAGAGAAATGACAGACCCAGGGTCACACAGCTAATAAGTGTTAGAAGCAGGATTTGAACTCAAGTCTTCCTGACTCCAAGTCCAGCACTCTATCCATCCATCCATCGAAATACAAATATTTGCTTTATAGTGGGGAGATGGTCAGGATGGGGGACTGGGATGATTCAAGTCAAATTAGAATTTTGGGGCACTTGTTTTGTTGAGCTATGTTGCATTTCTAGAAATATCAACATGAAGACTCCTAAAAGTGATTTAAAGATCCCTATAAATAAAATAAAAGGGACTTCAGAAGCTGAATCCAATCTTTTCATTTTACAGATGAGAAAACTGAGTCACAGAAAAGAGAAACTACTTGCTAGGAAGCAACATGATATCATGTAGCATTCACAGTAGCGAAAAGAACACAAATGGATTTTCCTGGTTGACAATTTCATCTCTCAGAAGGTTGAGGTATCAGCTAGGACTATTACCCTGGGCTTGTGTTAGATTATCAGAAGAACTGGCTGATCTTGTAGAAATGAGGGAAGCCTTGGGAATCATACCATATCTACATGACTATTTCATGGTATCGTCGATCTAAAACTAGAAGAAATGTTAAAAGTCATCTTGTCCATTCATTTCATTTTTACAGATGGGAAAACTGAGGCCCAAAGAATTAAGTGACTTACCCAAGGTTAGACTAATAGTAAATGTCAGTATTGGGGTTTGAACCCAGGGCCTGTGACTCCAGACTCAGTATTCCTTCCATTGTACCATACCACATGCTCTAGACCCATTACCCCCCATGTAGTACTTTGTTGTGCACTTCTCCAATATTTTTATCACGTAAATGATAGTGTTATAGTTTTTCCATGATAGTATCATATCTTCTACCAGACTGTGAGTTCTGTGAGGGCAGAGATTATGTCTTATCTAAATTTTATATATTTAAACTTACCAGCTGTGTGACTCTGGACAAGTCATTTAACATCTGTTTGCCTTAATCTATTGGAGAAGGAAATGGCAAACCACTCCAGTATCTTTGCCAAGAAAACCCCATGGACATTGGCATGCTATGGTACACAGGGTTACAAATAATTAGACACAGCTAAACAACTGAACAACAACAAACTTTATATCTCCCTCAGTGGCTAACACAGTGCCATATATACAGTAGCACTTAATAAGTGTTTTATGAATAAATGGTTGATTGAATGAATGAATGAACTCAGGTGGCCATTGGCTTCAAAGAGCTATAGAATCAGACCCATCACACAGGGCTGTGAGTATCAAATGAGGCAACTCTAAAGCAGCAAGTTAAAGGACAGTTTCAGGGGCTGGTGTGCATTGATACAGGGTGTTTACTCACCTAGACTTCCGGTAGTTGGGAGACAATGTGATTGAAGCAGTAGATAGAAGGCTGGATTTGAAGTCAGGAAATCCTGGTTTTGAATTCTGCCTCAGATATTTACTCTGGCCAATACGCTTAACCTCTCGGTCTCAGTTTCTTTGTCTGAAAATTGGTATGATAATAATTGCATCTATATTGCAGGGATATTGTGATAATCAGTGAAATAATTTGTGTAAAGTTTGTTGCAAACCTTAAAATGGTATAAAATGATGTTTGTTATCACTAATTTGATACCATCTACTTCTCATTTCATTTGCTAGTAGAACTATCATCTAGAGATTTCACCTGGTTCATCCCCTTATTCTGGTCATCTTTTTCAAAAGTGATGAAGTAATTACTGGGAGCTTACTGTTAACTCCAAACTAAAGCACTCAGGACATCCATATTTCCTCAAACTCACAAGATCTAGACAGGAGTGCCTCAAGGCTGATATCTGATCACCTACTCAGGAAAGGAAACACACAGTGGAAAAGTCAGCCAGAGGCCCAGGCACAATCTTGCAGAGTTGAGTCCATGCTCCATAGGGAGGTGAGGTAGAAGGAAAGAGCTTAGCACGTCTCACCATGGAGTGTCTAGAGACAGAGCTCCCTCCTTTCATGGGAGAATCAAAGAAAAAGAGACTCAGATGAAAGCTGTCTTTTTAAAAGGTCCACTGAGTCATTGGCTTCTCTAGCTCAGCAGCCAATGAGGGAATTGATTCATTTGAAAGCATCCCTATCCCTTATTTCTATGGCCAGAAGCAGTCAGAAACTTCTTCTACCTGCCCAATTGCTAAGTATCAAGGCCCTAGGTCTGATTTTATGGCTGGTCAGGAGGGAGGGAGGGAGGAAGACAGAAAGAGATAGACAGCCAGACAGCCAGACACACACAAACACAGCGGGGGGGGGGGGGGGGGGGGGGAGAGGAGAGAGAAAGAGACAGAGATAGAGACAGAGAGAGAAAGAGACAGACACAGACACAGATAGAGAGAGACAGAGACAGAGACAGACATAGAGCCTTGAAGTCAACACACTCTTTCCCACAGTTTGCCACAGGTACCAAAGAATGTATTTGGAGTGTTGCAGCTTTGGCCTCTGCAAATCCTCTGTCTGATTTTCCCAGTCTGAGAAGCCCTGACCTAGACTTCTGATAATCACCCTAGATTATGATTTAGTCACAAAGTGGATCTTTACCTGAAAATCCAATGTGCAAGGAATGGAGCTTGTTTCAGTGCCTCAGCAATGAGTTGCAACTCTCTTTTCCACAATGTCTTCTAGTAGAAAACTCATGGATTAAAAGCCATTACTATCAAATGTGTGATAAAGCTTCTCATTACCTTATTGTACAACTTTGGACTAGTCTCTTTGCCTATTTGTGCCTTAGCTTTTCCACTTAAGAAATAGGAATGATCAGAAAATGCCCCTAGGGGTTATTAAACTGTTTAGCACAGTACCTGGAACATAGTAGGAACTGTATAAATATTTATTATTATTATTGTGATGATGATGATGATGATGATGATGATGATGATGACAACAATTGCCTGGGCTTTTGCATAAACTTCCTACCTCATCTCCCTACCTCAATCAAGCATTTATTAAGCACCTACTATTTGCCTTCTGTCTCTCCCTTCTCTAATCTATTCTACGCTGTATTCTAAATGAAACTTCCCAAAGCATGGCTCTGATAATGATATTCCTCTACTTAAAACTATTGATGTCTTCTTTTTTACCTACCAAATAAAGTCCAAACTTCCTAGCCTGGCATTCAAGGTTCTGCAGAATTTGGCCTCAAACTATAATATTTTTTAATCCTATAAGCATATATTAAATATTTACTATGTGTGAGGAACTGTATTAGGGGCAGTGAGTGCAAAGATAAGCAAGCAAACAGCAAAGCAGTCCCTGTCCTCAGGGTGTTTACATTCTACTAGGAAATATAAGATTTAAACAGAGATTGAAAACAATGTTACTTAAGGAAGGAAAGTATAACTAAGGGGAATCAGGGAAGTCTTCCCCTAGTGAGTACTAAAATGAACAGGGAAGGAAGCTAGGGATTCTTAGAGGTGGAAGTGAGGAAGGAGTGCAGACATGGGAAGCAGTCTGTGTAAATTCATGGTGGCTGGAGATGCCAATTTCATGGAACTGTAGGTAGGTCAGCTGAGCTGGGACTTGGACAGGCACCTCTTGGGACTTTTCTCTTTACTATCCATAATACCTCTCTCTCCAAATGGCAGATAGCATCTGATCTGTTGGCAAGAAACTACAGTGTTCTTATAGTTACCCTATTCGCAACTCAGAAAAAAATTTATCTGAGCAGGGCACAATTACTACTAGTCTTTCCAATTGAATCTCATAGTCACATCTTTCTTTTCCTGAATTAGTGACTGTTGCTTTCCATTCACGTACCTTATCCTGCAGTTTCCATGCTTTTCCTCCTTCACGGGAACTATTTTCACAAACCATCTCCACCTATTGATATTCTACCCATCCTTCAAAGCCAAGATCAAATGCTACCTGTTCCACGATACTTTTGCATATTCCACTCCCACCCTAAGCTGGATGTGGCCTCTCCTTTTTCTCTGTTCCTGTAGCTTTCCTTGCATTTTATTTATATCTCTTATCTTTTTCTGTCTTATAATCATTTGCACTTATGCTTGTTTCCTCCTTATTAGATTATAAACTCCTTGAGGGCAGGGGTTGTGTGTTTTACTCATTTTTCCATCCCACAATTTCTAGAATAGTTCCTTACATATGGTAGGTACTTAGTGAAAATTTGTCTCACACACACACACATACATACACACATATACACACACACTTTGAAGTGTTAGTGACTAATATTTATGTAGTGCCTTAAGGTGTGTAAAGCACTTGAAGCACATGATCTCATTTGAGCCTCACAGTAGACCTGTGGGGGCAGGTACTGCAGTTGAAATTATCCCCATTTTACAGATTAGGAAACTGAGGCTAAGAGACATTGATTTGCCTATCGTCACCCAGTGAGTAAATGTAAGAAGCAGGAGTGAAATCCAAGTTATCCTGATTCCAAAATCACCACTTTACTCCCCATGCCACACTGTCTCAGGTTTAAGAAAAAAAATTTAAGTACAGAAAAAATTCAACTCCCTGTTATTCCAGGGCTAATTAACCAAAAGTGTAGATGCTTGGACTGGATAATAATAATAATATTGATGATGGGTTTTAAAATCTGCAAAGAACTTTAGATATATCATCTCATTTGATTTTATCCTCATAATAGCCTTGTGAGGTAGGAGTTATTATTATCTTCATTTTGCAGGTGGGGAAATTGAGTCTGGGAGAAGGTAAGTGACTTGACCAGGATTAAACAGTAAGCATACAAGGCAGGATTCACACTTCAGTCTTGCATAACCCCAGTGCTTCAGACCTTCTGCTCTGGTTCCTTCTCTTCTTTTTTGTGATGTAAAGGAATGCCATCTCCCTCCCTTCTTCAAACTCTTTTTTTTCTTTTTTCTTTTTGTAGGCAATGGGGTTAAGTGACTTGTCCAAGGTCACACAGTCAGTAAGTGTCAAGTGTCTGAAGCCAGATTTGAACTCAGGTCCTCCTGACTCCAAGGCTGGTGCTCTACCCACTGTGCCACCTAGCTTCACCCCTTCTTCAACCTCACAAGATTTGCCATCCAGTTGGAATAACAGCCAGTTAGCATGGATCTCAAGGTCACGGATGTCAAATAAGGGACAATGACAAGAACAAGGACATATAAGAGAGTACAATTCTGCCATAGAGAGGATCTCTGATGAAAAAGACATGCTAACACAGCAAGGCAGACACTTAGCATATTAATTCTGCCTCTGATACTTCTTAGACTTAAAGGAAAAGTCAATAGCTTTGATACCTTGTAACTGCAGGTCAATTCGATAAATACTTTGCAGGGTGCTGGAGATACAATGACCAAAAAGAAACAATATCTGCCTCTGAGGTCGCAAGGTGTGTATGGTGGGGGAGGGATACAACATACAAACAGATATGCAAAGCGTGTACAGAGTGACATAAATGTATATAGAGAGACAGGTTAGTGTAGTAAATGGGTCTTACAGTCAGGAGGATCCATGTGACCATGGCCAAATCACTTAACCTTTCTAAGACTATTAACTATAGACAAGTAACTGATCTTTATCAGTGGAGGGAGTTTCCAAAATTGTTTCCTGTACCACTGAAATCACAGCTCTGAATGACAACAATGACAACAGTAACAACTACAATATGTATTTGGGTGGGGGAAGTAATAATTGAGGGTAATGGGATTCCATCAACCTAGTAGTTAATTATAGCTATGATAATATCTATAACAATAATAATACTTTTATTTGTCATTTAAGGTTTGTAAATCACTTTACATGTGCTATCTCATTGGTCGACTTAAAAATTCACAAAGTGGTGCCATCATTATGGCATGGTGCTGAAGTTAAAGTCAAGAAGGCTTTAGTTTGATTCCTGTCTAGGCATCACCATCACCATCACCATTACCGCCACCACCACCACCACCACCATCATAATCATATTTTAAGGTTTACAAAGGACTCTACATGTTATCTCTTCATCCTCAAAATGACTCTTTGAGGGAACTGCTATTTTTAGCTCCATTTAAAAGATGAGGAAACTGAGGCTGGGGGCGGTAAGATGATTCGCTTAGAGTCACAAAGGAAGGATGTCTGAGGAAGGACTTGATCTCTGGTTTTACTGATTCCAAGTCCAGTGCTTTACATACTGCATATATTACATAACACTTATTAACTATGTGAACCTAGGCAAATCACTTAACTTCTCTTAGCTTCAGTTTCCCCATCTGAAAAATGGGGATAATAATAGTTCCTACCTCACAGGGTTGTTGTGAGGATTAAATGAGAAAATCTATGTAGACTGCTTTGAAACCTTAAAAGCACTATGTAAATGTTAGTTGTTATTATTTCAATCTTACAAGTGGTGAAATTGAGGCAGAGAGAAACTGAGTGACTTGCACCCAATTAGTGTCTGAGGCAGGATTTTAGTGAAGCTCTACATAGCAGTCCTTGATCCACTTCTAAGCAACTTCCCATGATGCCAGGCAGAATGCCTCCCACTATACAGTCTGTATATTAGTAATAGAATGAATGGGAAAAAGATTCTTAAGGGATTTACAGCGGTTTTGGATTTTGTTTCCCGAAGTTACAATCTAATAGAATGTTCTGAAATCTCAGATGATGGCAGCACTGACTTAGGGAAAATACAGGTTACTTGTCTCTGGGGGCAAAATGTGTACTAGGCTTCCATTCAGAGGATCAGGGTTTGAATCTTGACTCTCTAACTCAATTACCCATATCACCTTAGGCAAATCATTTTACCTTCATCCTCTTATGTTGCTTTGTGTAGAAAGTAAAGGAGTTTGACTATATAATTTTTAAGGTTCCTTTTAGCTCTAACTATACAATCCTATAAACCCACTGTCCTTTGTTTTCTCGCCCACTTTCCATTTCTCCTCATCCTCCCTAGATACTTCTTTTCCTTCTTAACCCTTTCTTCTCCTTTCTCTTCTTTATATTCTCCTCCTCCTCTCCTTTTCCTCCTCCATTTACACTTCATCTTATTTCTCCTTTTCCTTCTCCTCTCTTTCTTCCTCTTCCCTCACCTGTATTCCTCTTTCCCCTCTCCTCTTCCCCATTTCCTTCTCTTTTCCTAACACTCCTCCTTTTCTTCTTTATATTTTCCTCTCATTTCTTTCTATCTCAACCTTTCCCATTCTTTTTGCTCTGAGATTTCTCAGATAGCTAACACCTTCACCAGAGGGTATGAGCCTGTCAGGAAATGAAAACAATTAATCTGGCTTCTTGTAAAGAGTTGTGCTCAGGCTCTGGTGGGAAAGGTAATGCCATTCAGTGAGTGGAAAGCTTTTGAGGCTGACCTCAAAATAAAGAGTAGAGAATTCTGGACAGGGGAAAGATCCAAAGCTATAATGCAAATGGAAGTCAGAGGTCAGAGGACAAAAGTCAGAGGACTGAGTACTGAGGATTTCTTTGGAACCAAGTTGGATGATGTTGGGCAAGTTATTTTCCATCTCTGGGACCCAATTTCCCCACCTGTCAAATTTGACCAGACCTTTAATTGGTTCCCTTTTGGATCTAATATTCTAGGATTCCAAGAATTGTAGGAGAGAGTTTGGGCACTTATTCCAAGTGGATCTCTCTCCCCCACCCCCCCACCCCACATACTTAGGCACCTAATTAGAAGGTTTTAAAAATTACCCTTAAAGGTGGGGATCATTGAGATGCAGTACCCAGTCTGGTTTATTTTTTTCCTTTGTATTCACATGGAGAGAATTTGTGGAAAGTATATAATATGTTTGTTTATTTTCTTTTAACTATTCACTACAAGTTGTAAGTTCTCTTGGTAGCATTGAGAATAATCTATGAAAATAGATATATTTCCTGTTGTGTAAATGCTCAATTTTCAGCAGTTGACCTGTTGCAGTTCTGGATATGCAACCACCATTCATTTCTAGGGGTAAAGTCTGAGTCTGGAAAGTGTGACCAATTTCAAACTGAATAATTGTAATGCCTTCTAATAATGGCCTTTTTTTTTCTCCAGTGAACTAAGGGATCTTCAATGTACTTCAGTACAGTGGAAACTCCCCCAGACTTAGAGTCAGAACACTTGAATAGAAGATCAATACTGGGTACCCCTGAGTAATTTACTTCACTTCTGAGCCTTAATTTCCCACCTGTAAAATAGGAATAATATTTGCACTGTGTATCTCATTGGGCTGTTGTGGGGATCAAACGAAGTAGTTACATTAAATTCAATAAACGTTGTTTAAGCCTATTTTATTTTTTTTTTCTGTTTCGGGCATTTTCCAACGATGAGTATAAAATTCTGAAGTATGGAAAGAACACTCCACCATAGAACCCTCTTTTGTTTTTAGTATATTATTGTTCATATCTTTTGTTTTTATCATCTAGATTTCTCCCTGTATCCAACACCTCTCAGAGAATCATCCCTCACAACCATGAATTTTTAAGAAGGAAAAGAGGAAGAGGAGACAAAAATTCAGCAGAAACCAATTAACATATTGAAAAAAGTCCAATATATTTAATGTTCCAAACCTATAGCCACCCTCTCCCCCACCTCTGCAAATGAGTGGTAATGGGAGAATGTTTTCTTATATTTCTTCTGTGGGGCCACGTTTGTTCTGTATAACTTTACAACATTCACTTAAAATTATTTTGTGATTGTTATGAGGAGGAGAGCATTTCTGTTATTGTCATTGTGCACATTGTTTTCTTGGCTCTGCCTACTTCACTTTGCATCAGTTCATGTTAGTGTTTCCATACTTTTCTATAATCATCATATAATTCATTTCTTGAAATCATGTATCACAATGTGATAGCATCCAGTTTGTTTCCAGTTCTTTCCTTCCACAGAAAGTGCTGTGATAAATATTTTGATGTTTATAGAGACCTTCTATCAATAACCTCCTGAGGTATATGCCTAAAAATAGAATCCATGGATCAGAGAGTATGGACCAGGGATGGAGAACTTTTGGCCTTAAGGCCATATGATTTGTGAAGTTTGGGGTCAGTCAAAGGGCCACACTTGAAGTCCTAGAGGCCCACACATGGCCTCAAGGATGTAGGTTCTCTACCCCTGGTATGGACAATTTAACCACTTTATTTGCATAATTCCAAATTGTTTTCCAAAATGGTATACTGATACACAGCATCAACAACAATGCATTGAAAGGTCTATTTTTCTACAGCCCCTCCAACATTGATTATTCCTATTTTTGGGCATCTTTGCTAATTTTCTGGGTAAGAAATGAATTCTTAGGTTTCTTTTGATCTGTATTTCTTTCATTAATTATTTGAAGATTTTCTCATATGGCTATTAATAGTTTTTTATTCCTTTCAGAACTGTTTGTTCATACCCTTGACCTCTTATCTATTGGGGAATGATTTGGTTAGTTGTCTATTTATCTTGTATATCAAACCCTTATTTACAAATTTAATACAAATACCCCCCCCCAGTAGATCACTTAGATTTTGTTTATACAAAGGCTTTTAAATTTCATTCAATAAAAATTATCCAATTGTTTTGCTAATTGCCTGTGTCCCTTATTTGGGTAAGAATATATCTCCTGCTCATAGTTGTTAAAGGTAGATGATCTGCTTCTCTTCTCATTTTTTGTGGTATAATCTTTAATATGCTGGTGGCATATCAATTTTGAATTCATTGTGGAATGTGGTGTAAGATGTTGGCCTAAGACTAATTTCTGCCAGGCATTTTTTTAGTTTTCCCTGAAGTTCTTACTATCAAATAGGGAGTTCTTTTCTCTGTATTTTCCCCCAGAAATGTTTTCAGATTTATTAAATACCAAGTTATTTGGTCCTTTGTCTAGTCTTTTCCATTGACCTACTTTTCTATTTTTTAAACCAATACCAAATAGGATGATTACTGCTTTATATATAATAAAACATATCATTTGAGAGCTGAGGTTTGAGATTATTCCTACCAGAACTTTCCTTTGTAACAAAAAATGCTGTCAAGCAAAGCAAAGCAAAGCAAAACAAGTCCTGATATTCTGATCATATCTGATAATGTATACTTCATTCTCTATCTGTTGTTTACCATCTCTCTACTAAAAAAAGGTGGTATATTTCATCATTAATCCTCTGTAGTCAAGATTGGTCAGTGAATTCATCTCTGTTCTGTTGAGTGACTTTGACACACAGAACTCCACAGTCTCCAAAGAATTGAAAATTCATATTACTTAGAGAACAATGGAAAGATGCATGGCACATGTGAGAAACCCAAAACCCATGACAAAAAAGAAAAAAAAAAGAATTGTGAAGAAGAACTAGAACAAAGGATGTAATCAGAGAAATACATGGTTGCAAAAGAAGATAGTCTGGTCATGTGAGAGTGAAGGCAAATCAGTGGAAAGTCTGGGTGTTCCACTGAGAGCTGAACTTTCAATGTTAAAAGAAGACCCCCAGTATTTGGGTGGATGCCTTGTGATGAATTTGTGGGAATACATGGACAAGGATGGCATAAATGTGGTGCCCTTTATTATTGGCAGGATACCTGCCTGAGATCATGGCTCCACCTGAGGTTTTTTGGTTCTGTTTTTAGTACATTAATGTATCAAAATACGTTCTGCTGCCTTCCAACAAATGATCACTCACTTTCAATATCTACTAGTCAGGAGGCAATTATCATCCAGTAGTGGTGGTGTGGGCATGGTGATGAAGATAAGTGTGTGAATGTGTGTTAAAGGTCTTTGTAATTATATAACATTATATAATCATGAGCTTTATTGCCAATTGTCTCATCTTTGCCCCCTCTGTGAGGAAAGGTTCTCACCCATTTCATTCTGTTAGGGTCCTGACTCCTGGCACAGAAAGAGACCTATCAATGTAGTGGAAATGAATGCTGCTAGACTTTGAATCAGGAGAGCTCACATGTGGAATCCCAATGCCAACAACACTTATTAGCTGTGGGAATTGGGCAAATTGATTGACGTGGGACCCAGGTTATCTGTTAAATGGTAATCACATAATCAAAGAATTAAAGAATAATAGAATTGGAAGGGATCTCAGAGACTCCATAGTCTAAATCAGGGGAACCTGGGGCCTTGAAGCCACATGTGGCCCTCTAGGTCCTCAAGTGAGGCCCTTTGACTGAATCCAAACTTCACAGAACAAATCCTTTTATTAAGGATTATTATTATATTAATTTTGAAATTAAATAATTTTGTTCATTCCCCACTCTTGGTTTAGACTGTAAACCATACCATGACTAGGAAAACTTACTTGAGACCTCCAGGGAACAGATATATTAGAGATGGCATGAGAGATGGTATAATTGTAGGAATAAGGTTCTAGAACAATACTGAGGGGATGAGACTGAGGGCACAAGGTGAAGAATTAGCTAGATCAAGGAGTGGGGTTATCCTGTCCCTTATGACTGAATGGGAGAGGGTATAAATGATTTAAATATCAGAATTTTTGAGCAGCGGAGTCAAGGGACTGATCTTTTGTGAGAGTGTCCTGATTTTCTCAGTAAATTAAAAGTATCAGTTATCTGTTATAATTGTGAGACTTGGGAAAGGGAGGTGGCTGGGGATCTGAGGAAAGAGGGGAAAGGTTTAGAACAGCTGCTCTGGGAAACTGGGCAGGGATTTCCTTCATCTAGAGTTTCCATTTAGTTTGTATTCTCTGTTTCAGTGTGTGCACTTGGGCTTAATAATGACACCTGCCCTGCCTTCCTTCCAATGTTGTTGTGAGGAAATCACTTTGTGAACCCTTAAGGACTACAGGAATGTGAGCTATTATTCTTTTTTATTTCAGTTCTGTGAGATAAGTAGAACTTAATGTTTTCGCCTTCCATGCCCCATTAGGATACTGGCACTTTGAAGCACAAAGTGCTCTAAGCATTTCGCTCTGACCTTGTACCCATCTTGAGTCCCGTTTTGCTGCTGTCCACAGGAAGTTCTCTTTTCAGTACTGATTCAGGATGCAGAGAGGTTCAGGGATTAGTTCAAGGCCATATAACCAGGTGTTGGGAAGAGCTGAGTATAGAAACCACACCCTTTGACGCTCAATCCAGGGTACTTCTATCCAGCAGACTATGATGGAAAGGAGGCATGAGGGCTGCACAAGCTGCCCTCCAATCACTACATAGCCTTCCTTTATTCAGCCTCCACCTTCAGCGCCTCACAACATACGCCAGCATATTGTGAAGATACTGTGAAGATCTCCAGAGCAGACTCTAATTATCTGGAATTTATTTCATTTGTTGTTTCTCTGTTCCACTCAAGGTACCACCCCTTCTGTATTAACCTCTTCTGGAGTGCTGTCCTATTTGAGGGGTACATACAGGTTGTGTTCAGAGGGAGCTCAAGGCCCTCCAACTCCCTCCCAGAAGATCACAGAATCAAAGAATGTTACAGTGGGAAAGCTTTTGCCAAGACACCTAATTCAACCCTTTCATATTACAGGGGAGGATAGTAGAGACTAGAAATGTATTATTTACCTAAGGTAAGACAGCTAATTGCTGAGAGACTCAGTACTAGAGTATAGGTCTCCCGACTTGAAGCTTGCTGCTTTGTACTGATATTCTTTGGCAGGAATACGTAATGGGGAAGGCCCCCTAAATATTTCTCTGTCTTCTTAGGAAGTCTCTGAGTGTACATGAGTTGAATTTCCTTTGTTGCATTCCCTCTGGGCTCACTTTCCCCATCTCCCATTCCAATTGGTGGATCCCAGAGGATGGCTGACTACTTTTCCCCTGAGGAATCTAGGGATATGGTTTCTGATACTATCTCTAAAGATCCATCTGGTGTTCTCCTCAATATCAACTAACTAGTTATCATTTTCTCCATATCAATCAACCAGTTCACATTAATTAGCTTTTACAAGGTGATATTTATTGAGATGGTAGACCAAGGACAGAAGTACAAAAGTATCATACCACAAACCCACCCTGGGCAAATCCCTTAACCCCATTGCCTCACCAAAAGAAAAAAAAAGAAAGAAAAGAAAAGAAAAAGAAATGACAAGCAGGATGATTTCAGAAAAACCTGGAAAGACTTACATGGATTGATGCTGAGTGAAGTGGGCCTTGAGCTCCCTCTGAATGCAACCTGTATGTACCCCTCAAGTAGGACAGCACTCCAGAAGAGGTTAATACAGAAGGGGTGGTACCTTGAGTGGAACAGAGAAACAACAAGTGAAATAAACTCCAGATAAGTAGAGTCTGCTCTGGAGATCTTTACAGTATCTTTACAATATGCTGACATACGCTGTGAGGCACTGAAGGTGGAGGCCGAATAAAGGAAGGCTATGTAGTGATTGGAGGGCAGCTTGTGCATGACATACTTTGTCCCTGGGGAGAGTGGGTTCAAACTTATAATTGTCATTACAAAATAGTCATTCCTCCCTCATCATGTCAGTCTGGAAGAGGGGGAAACTTCCTTATCTTGGGAGTCCTTTTCTCTCTTTGAGGAGTTCCTGTTATGTTCACTTCTGAGTGTGGTATAGCTGATAGACCATTTACTCCCTTACTCAACTGCACTCTCTCTTCACTGACTTCGCTTTACTGAAATGACCTCTGACCTTTCAAAGTTCAATGGGCCATAATCTGATCTAATCAATCTCTGAATACTCACTCATTTAACATCAGGAAAAAATAAACACAAAAGGAACAGGCAATAAGCACTGAAAGATATAACATAGTGCTTCTTGGGCTGTATCCCAAAGAGATCATAAAAATGAGAAAAGGACCCACATGTACAACAATATTTATTGCAACTCTTTCTGTGGTAGCAAAGAATTGAAAATTGAGGGGATGCCCATCAATTGGAGAATGGTTGAGCAAGTTGTGGTATATGTATGTAATGGAATATTATTGTTCTATAAGAAATGTGAAGCAGGGGGCAGTTAGGTGGTGCAGTGGACAGAGCTCTGGCCTTGGAGTCAGGAGGACCTGAGTTTAAATGTGGCCTCAGACACTTGACATTTACTAGCTGTGTATCCCTGGGCAAATCCCTTAACCCCATTGCCTCACCAAAAGAAAAAAAAAGAAAGAAAAGAAAAAGAAATGACAAGCAGGATGATTCCAGAAAAACCTGGAAAGACTTACATGGATTGATGCTGAGTGAAGTGAGCAGAACCAGGAGAACATTGTACACAATAATAGCCATGTTGTGCGATGACTAACTTTGATAGACTTAGCTCTTCTCAGCAATGCAAGGATCTAAGACATCTCCAAAAGTCTCATGATAGAAAATGCTACATCCAGAGAAAGAACTATGGAATCTGAATGCAGATCAAAGCATACTATTTGCTCTTTTTTTTCCCTTCTGTTTGTTTTGTTTCTTCTTTCTTGTGGTTCCTCCTATTGGTTCTAATTCTTCTTTACAACATGGCTAATGTGAAAATATGTTTAATAGGAATGTATATGTAGAGGCTATATCAGATTACATACCATCTTGGGGAGGGAGGCAGGGAAGGAGGAGGAGAAATTTTAAAACTCAGAAGCTTATGGAAGTGAATGTTGGAAATGAAAATGAATTAATCAATTAAAAAAAAGATATAACATGGTGGCTGAATGGGGAGATAAGGCAGCTAATCTTTTCACTCAGTAGTCCATAGTAATTCTTCAGTATTTGAAAGCTACTAGGGAAAAGTGAAGTATAAAAATGGCTAAGGAAGGATGACTATATCCTTGTATAAGAAAACTTAGTTTCAGCTCTATCATTAGTCCTTCTCACCCTTAAGCTAATTAACAAACTCCCTTTCATCACCCAACACCTGCCCCTCAGTCACTCATGGCTCACTAAGAAGACTCACTAAGCCTCTATTTATTAGGTTGAAGCCAAGCATGAAAGATTGTACATGCACTGTATAACTCATCACAAGGGGCAAATCACTGTATACTCTAAGGCTTGGGTCTTTGTTGACCAGTCGCCCAATACATTATTTAAGGTGGTATCCATTTTAAGCAACCTCACCATGTGAAATTTTGCAACAACATGGAAAATATAAATCAAGGATGCTATTGCAATTTTCTCCACCAAATAGCACACTCCTTTGGCAACTTTACAGTAGGATTAAATTGATCCTTCTTGAGCACAGCTACCATGTAAGACAAGGCATAGTATTTTTTGCCCAAGTTTCTCATCTATTCTTTCTCCTTGGTTCCTTAACCATCAGGGGCCACATCCTCAGTTGTTGGGGGTGGAGTTGGGGTTAGCCCATTTTTCCCCTGGGTGAGTGACTGTGCTTCTGACAATGACTTGAAGTTCCTTGTAGCTTCTGTGACCTACCCAGGTTACTAGTGGGTTGAGTGGGTTGCATCCTTTGTTGGAACTGGGTGCAGAACTCTCTTATATTGCTCATATGCAGTTTCAGGTTGCAGTCCCAGGATGAGGAGGAGCACTAGCAAGAGCAGGGACTCTGGTCACAATTCCAAGTCAGAAAAGAGTGCTTGTAGTTGCTCACAGACCAGAGCACAAGCGAGGAGAGCAGTGACAACCACCTTGAAAGAAGTGAGAATTTAGAGATCCTCCACTAGCTCTGAAAATGGGAGCATGAAAAACCTGAAACTTGGGACAGTGCCTCTTCCACCCTGGGAACAGAACCCAACTTTAACATAAAGCTAAAAGTCAAGAAATAGGCTGGGAAAATGAACAAACAACAAAAGAGAACTTGAAGATACAAAGTTACTATGGTGACAGGGAAGATCAAAACACAATCCAGAAGAAGACAATGAAATCAAAGAAGCTAGATGTTAAGCCTCAAAGAAAAATAGGAATTGGTTTCAGACCCTGGAAAAGCTTAAAAATAATTTTTAAAATCACACAAAATAAGTAGAGTAAAAATTGAGAAAAGAAATGAGAATGGCACAAGAAAATTATAAAAACAGAGTCAACAACTTGGTAAAGGAGGTGCAAAAATACTGAAGAAAATAACATCTTAAATAGAAGAGGCCAAATAGTAAAAGAGGCACAAAAATCCACTAAAGAGAAGACCTCCTTAAAAAACAAAATTGGCCAAATAGAAAAAGAGGTACAAAAATTTACTGAAGAAAAAAGTCCTCAAAAAGTAGAATTGGCTGAATGGAAAAGGAAGTAAAAAAGTCCATTGAAGAAAATAATTCATTAAAAATTAGTATTGGGCAAGTAGAAACTAATAACTCCATGAGACGTCAGAAGCAAAACAAAACCAAAAGAATGAAAAATATAGAAGAAAATGTGAAATATCTCATTGGAAAAACAACTGACCTGGAAAATAGATTGAGAGATAATTTGATAATTATTAGATTACTTGAAAGTCATGATAAAAAGAAAGCTTAGTCATTATATTTCAGGAAATTATTAAACAAAACTGAGCTGATATCCTAGAACCAGAAGGTAAAATAGAAATGGAAAGAATACATCAATAATTTATTGAAAGAGATTCCAAAATGAAAATTACCAGAAATATTATAGCCAAATTCCAAAATTCCCTAGGTCTAGGAGAAAATATTGTCAGTATCCAGAAAGAAACAATTCAAATATCAAGGAGCCATAGTAAAGAGAACACAAGAGCTAACAGCTTCCACATTAAAAAAATCACAGGGCTCAGAATATGATATTCCAAAGGGCAAAGGAACTAGAATTACAACCAAGAATCACCTGCCCAGCAAAATTGAGTATAACCCTTTGGTGGGAAATGGATATTTAATGAAATAGAGGATTTTCAAGCATTCTTGATGAAATAGAAGAACTGAATACAAAATTTGACTTTCAAATACAAATCTCAAGAGAAGCATAAAAAAGAAAACAGGAAAGAGAAATCATAAGAGATTCAATAAGGTCAAACTATTTACAAACCTACATGGGAAGGTAATACTTATAACTCCTAAGAACTTTATTATTATTAGGGCAATTTTGAAAGAGTATACATAGATACAGGGCACAAGCATGATGGGATAATATAAAAAAATAAAATTAAGGAGTGAGAAAGAGGGATGCACTGGGAGAAGTGGGAAGGAAGAAGTAGAATGGGATAAATTATCTCACTTAAAGGAGGCATGAAAAAGCTTTTACTGTGGAGGTGAAGAAGGGGAATGGCAGGCAACACTTAAACCTTACTCTCACTGGAATTGGTTCAAAGAGGGAATAACATACATGATCAGTTGAGTATAGAACTCTATCTTACCCTAAAGGGAAGTAGGATGGCATAGGGAAGTAGAAAGAGAAGGAAAGGGAACTGAGAGAAAGGAGGTCAAATTGGGGGAGGCAGTGGTCAGAAGCAAAACCCTTTTAAGGAGGGACAGAGTGAAAGCAGAAAGAGAAAAGGATAAAAAAGGAAAAAATAGGATGAAGAGAAATAAATAGTAATCATTACTGTAAATGTGAATGTAATAAAATGGAGGCAGATAGCAGAGTAAATTAAAAACCAGAATCTTACAATATATTGTTTACAAGAAACACATTTGAAGCAAAGAGATACAATACAGAGTAAAAGAAAAGGACTAGAGCAGAATCTATTATGCTTCAGCTGAACTAAAAAAAAAAAGCAGGGGTAGCAATCATGATCTCAGACAAAGTAAAAGCGAAAATATATCTGATTAAAAGAGATAAGCAGGGAAACTGAATTTTGCTTTAAAAAAAAGGTATTATAGACAGTGAAGTAATATCTATGCTAAACATATAAGTACCAAATGGTATAATACCCAAATTCTTAAAGGAAAAGTCAAATGAATTATAGGAGGAAACAGACAGTAAAATTATACTAGTGGGGGACTTAAAAAAAAGGATTATACCTTGTTCTCAGTGGTACATGGCACCTATACAAAAATTAACTGTGCGTTAGGGCATAAAAACTTAATAATCAAATAAAGAAAAACAGCCTATTAAGTTCATCCTTTTCAGATCATAATGAAAAAAAAATAAATTCAATAAAGAGGCATGGAAACATAAATTAAAAATTAATTGGAAAATAAATAATCTAATCCTAAAGAATGACTGGGTCAAAGAACAAATCATAAAAGTAATCAATAATTTCATTAAAGAGAATGGCAACAATCAAACAACATAACAAAATTTATGGGATATAGTCAAAGCAGTTCTTAGGGGAAAATTTATATCTCTAAATTCTTACATCAACAAAATAGAGAAAGAGCAGATCAATGAATTGGGCATACAACTAAAAAAAAAACTAGAAAAAGAACAAATTAAGAGTCCCAATTAAATACCAAATTGGAAATCCTGAAAAATCAAAAGAAAGATTAATAAAATTGAAACTAAGAAAACCACTGAATTAATAAATAAAACTAGGAGTTGGTTTTATTGGGGGAAACAATAAAATGAATAAACCATTCATTGGTTAATTTGATTTTTTAAAAAGAAGAAAATCAAATTGCCAGTATCAAAAATGAAAAGAATGAATTCACCACCAATGAAGATTAAATTACAATAATTATTAGGAACTATTTTGCCCAATTATATGCCAATAAATCTGACAATCTAAGTGAAATGGATGAATATTTACCAAAATATAAATTGTCCAGGTTAACAGAAAAAAAAGTAGAATAGTTAAATAACCCCATTTCAGAAAAAGAAATTTAAAAAGCCATCAATGAGCTCTCTAAGAAAGAAACCTCAGGACCAGATGGATTCATAAGTGAATTCTACCAAATGTTTAGAGGACAATTAATTCCAATACTATATAAACTATTTGTGGAAATAGGCAAAGGAGTCCTTTTATGACACAAATATGGTGCTGATACCTAAACCAGGAAGACCAAAAACAGAGAAAGAAGGCTGTAGACAAATTTACCTAATGAATACTGATGCAAAACATTTAAATAAAATACTAGCAAGGAGATTACAGCATCATTCATGCCAGAAACTCAGAATTGGTTCAATATTAGGAAAACAATAAGCATAATTGAATAATAATACAATAACAATATAATGATACAATCAATAACAAAACCAACAAAAATCATATGATTATCTCAATAGATGCAGGAAAAGCTATTGACACTCATTCCTATTAAAAACACTAGAGAGCATTGGAAAAAATGGAGCTTTCCTTAAAATGATAAATAGTATCTACCTAAAACCATCAGCAAGAATTATATGTAACAAAGATAAGCTAGAAGCCTTCCCAGCAAGATCAGGGATGAAGCAAGGATGCCCATTACCGCCATTATTATTCAATATTGTACTAGAAATGCTGGCTATCACAATGAGAGGAAAAAGAAATTGAAGGAACTAGAAAAGGCAATGAGGAAACAAAACTATGACTCTTTGAAATGATATGATGGTGTGCTTAAAGAATCCTAGAGAATCAATGAAAAAACTACTGGAAATAATTAGCAACTTTAGCAAAGTTGCAGGATATAAAATAAACATAAACCATCAGCATTTTTTTTATATTACCAACAAAGCCCAGCAGCAAGAGACAGAGAGAAATTCCATTTAAAATAACTGTAGACAATATAAAATATTTGGGAGTCTACCTGCCAAAACAAACTCAGGAAATACATGAACACAATTATAAAACACTTTTTACACAAATAATGTCAGATCTAAACAATTAGAGAAATATGAATTGCTCATAGGTATGCTGAGACAATATAATAAAAATGACAATTCTACCTAGATTAATTTACTTATTCAGTTCCATAACTATCAAATTACCAAAAATTATTTCATAGAGCTAGAAAAAATAACAAAATTCATCTGGAAGAACAACAGGTCAAAACCATCAAGGAAATCAATGAAAAGAAAAATGTAAAGGAAGGAGGCCTAGCCATATCAGATCTCAAACTGTATCACAAAGCAGTAATCATCAAAACAACCTAGTACTGACTAAGAAATAAAGTGGTGGATCAGTGGAATAGATTACATATACAATACCTACTATACAATAGGTAAATGACCATATTAACCTAGTGTTTGATAAATTCAAAGATTCAAGCTTTTGGGACAAGAAGTCACTATTTGACAAAAATTGCTAGAAAAACTGGAAAACAATTTGGCAGAAACTAGGTTTAGACCAACATAGACCAACATTCCACACTGCATACCAAAATGAGGTCAAAATGCATACACAATTTAGGCATAAATGGTGCTACTATAAGCAAATTAGAGGAGCATGGAATAATTGTTTACCTGTCAGGTTGGTGGGTAAGGGAAGAAGTGAGCAGAACCAAGAGAACATCATACACAGTAATAGCAATATTTTATGATGATCAACTGTGAATGACTTAGCTGTTCTCACGAATGCAATCATCCATGGCAATTCCAAGGGACTTATGATGAAAAATTTTTATCCACCTCCAGAGAAAGAACTGACGGAGTTCAAATGCAGATCAAAGCATATTTTTCTTAAACTTTCTTTATTTTTCTTGGGGGTTTTGGTCTATGTTTTCTTTTACAACATGACTAATATGGAAATATGTTTTGCATGGTTGCACATGTATAACTTATATCAAATTGGTTGCCTTCTCAATGAGGCAGGAGGGGAAGGAGGGAGAGAGAAATTTTGAAACTCACAATTTTTAAAAAATGAATGTTAAAATTGTTTTTACATGTAATTGGAAAAAATAAGAAAATAAGAAAAAACACTTGGCTATTCTGATCAATACAATGATTCAAGACAATTCCAAAAGACTTATAATTTTAAAATGCTATCCACTTCCAGAGAGAGAACTGATAAACTCTAAATGAAAATTGAAGTATATTTTTCTTACTTTATTTTTCTTGATTTAAAAAATATGGCTAATATAGAAATTATGTTTTGCTTGATTTCACATGTATAATTGATATATTTCTTGCCTTCATAGTAGAAGGGGAAATGAGGAAGGGAAGGAGGGAATTTGGAACTCAAAATTTAGAAAGAAAAGAATGTTTAAAATAAATAAATAATATTTTTTAAGAAGAGAAAATTTTTCCCTACTATATTACAAACAAGGGCACACTCTTCTACAGATTCCTAAACACAAATGGAAAGGGAAACACATATAACCTGGACAATTCATGGTCCTAGGATTGAGCCCCAGTTAGAACACCTCTCTGCCTCCACAGGATCTACTGATGCTATTTGGTATCATGTTCTCCGCTAGCTGAAAGCTGATGATGTCATCTGCTGGACAGCTTTCTCATCTGAGGGGAGATATAATAGACAAGCTCTGGGAACTCAATCTCAGATTTCCTGGGGGTAATGTTGAGGGGTTGGAGGCTATTTTTCTCTAGTTCTATAACTCACAAGCTTTCATACAATGTATTCCACCCTGCCCTCTCTCCCATATCAATAAATCAGTTACTATGTCTTCAATATAATTTATTGATTAGAATGCTATTATCAACTCAACCATTTGCTATAAATTAGCTTTTAGAAAGGGATATCTACTGAGAAAATAAAGTAAGAACCTAGGTACAAAATCTCCCCCCTCAAAAAAAGGGACACATTCTCCCCTCTAAACTCTGTTCCAAGGGAGAATGGATTCAAACTTAAAGTAGTAGCTACAAAATATTTTTTCTACCATATTTACTTCAGGGATGGTATAGACAATGGATGAGTTAATCCATTGCTTGTGGAACATGGTGTCTCAGCTGCTGGGTCAGTTCACTGATGGGCTTGGTCAAACAGATCATTCCTAAGGGTAACTCTGGCTCATCAGGTTTGGATACTACTGTCATAGGACTCTGCTCTGGGATGCTATCACTGGATCTCTGATATCTCTTCCAACTTTTTGATGCTTATTCTGTCATTCTGTCTTTGATGTTCATTCACCTGGGATCAGGGAAGAATAAACACAATAGAAAGAAGAAAAAATATCCCACCATGTTTGAAGTCACATGGTGACCAGGTTGGGGAATGGGTCACCCATTCGGAGGCTCAAAGCATTTCTTCCTTCTGGTCTGCAAACCATTGAGGAGAGAAACACTATGCCTTTTACATGGCCCCTCAACTTTTACTCAGCAGACAACTAAAAGGATATTCATCACCATAAAATAAACCAAAAAGAAACACTCATGGAATACCTATGCTTGCTCTGAATGAAGGACAGGGCTCTTCTATCACACATTTCTGGAAGCAGGCTCTCCAAGCCTCCAATTGAACTGTCAACAAGCACAGCACACTTTGCATGCTTTAAGAAATGAGCCCCCATTGACAAGTCCCCCATTACATAAATAACTAGGTAGATACAAGATAGATACAGAATAGATAGGAGGCATTCTGACCTAGGAAGGAACTAGATGCTGGGAGGACTCTTGCAGAAGGCGAGACTTGATCTGAGCATTGGGTGATGAGGCAGAATATTCCAGGTCCAGGGGATAGTCAGTGCAAATTAGACAAGAAATAGAGGTTAGAAGATCTGTTGGCAGGCCAGTAAGGGATAGGTTATAGAGAGCTTTAAATGCTAAAGAAGTTTATGTTTGATCTTTGAGGTAATAGAGAGTCACCAGAGCTCATTAAACTATGAGATGGAATGGTCAGAATGATGCTTTGGATAAATCACCATGGCAGCTGAATGGAGGATGAATTGGACTAGAAAGAGACTTGAGGCAGAAAGACCAGTTAGAAGACTATTGCAATTGTTCAGGCCAGAGGAGATGAGGGCCTGAACTAGAACCTTGGCTATGTGAATGGAGAGATTGGGACATACAAAGGAGATATCTGAAGATAGAAACAAGATTTGGCAACAGATTGACTATGGGAGGTGAGAGTGAAGAGCGATGGGAGCCTGGATGTGTGGTAGTATGGTGATGCTCTCAATAGCAGTAGGGAAGTTAGGAAACATGGAGGGTTTAGGGGGAGAGATAATGAGTTCTACTCTGAACATCCTAAGTTTGAGATGCCTACTGGACATCTAATTTGAGATGTACAAGAGGCAGTCAGTGCTCCATCACTGTATTTTGATTAGAGCGATGTACATTCAAGTATGTTTCCCATAGTGTTAGGCTAAACTATACACTGAATCAGTAAAGTATGTAGCCAAATTCAGGTTTCCTCTTCATGACTCCTGACTCCAAGAGACAACAAAAGAAGGGCAGGTGGAGAATGAGATCTACCTTCCCTTGAGGTAAGTGTATTGCTTCCTAGTTATCATAATTAGGGGATAAAGACACTAAGTGAAACTGTTAGTGGCTCCCCATTACTAAAACACGAATTCCTTGTATGGGCATTCAAGGCTTCCACAATGTGGTTCCATCTTACCTAGATAACCTTATCTCATATTACTCCCTTTAATAATTTCTATGTTCCAGATAAACTGGACTGCTAGTCTTTTTCTCCTTTAAGCCTGTCATTACTGATTTTTGTGCCTCTGCTTATTGTCATCCCAAATGTCTAGAATGGACTTGGCCACCATTCCTATCTCTATCAACATCTATCTCTTTTTCATGATTCAACTCAAGTACTTCTTGAGATAGTAAAAAGGAACAAAGAGAGTGTCCATCAACTGGGGAATGACTGAATCACTTGTGGTGAACAACCTTTGTGGAATATTATTCTGCCATTAGAAATTATGAATATGGGGAATTCAGAGAAATGTGAGAAGACTTATATGACCTGAGAATAAGTGACATAAAAATAACCAGAAAGAAACGATATACATAATGACTATAATAATGTAAATTAAAAGAAGACTAAAACAAGAGTAAATATTGCACAATTGTAATAAGCAGAGAAAAGTGATGAGAAAATATATCTCATTCCTTTGCTAGGAGTGGTGGAGAACTACGGGTGCAGAATGATGTATACACTATCAAACTTGGTCTTGGTGTTGGTTGTTTTCATCTAATTGCTTTTTTCTTTTCTTACACGAAGGTATATTTGGAAAATGTAAAAACAAAAAGCATCAAAAAAATTTTAAAAGACAATTCAGATGGTACATCATTCATTCTTTCCTTTCCTGATCTTATCCAACTAGAGATCATTCCTCCATGAAATTTCTTATTGAGTTGTTGCTGTTGTTTACTTTGTACTTCTTATATTCTGTCTTGTATTATGGGTGTTTGTGTACATGCTCTTCTTCTCCATTAGAATGTGTGCTTTAGAGAGAAGGTATTATTTCATCTTTGTCTTCCCAGGCCTTAGCATAGCATCTTGTATATAGTAAATGCTTAACAATTGTTTGTCAAATTGAAAGATGCAGAATTACAAGTATCTAAAGCATTGAGCTCTGTCCATCTCTGGCAATATTAAAGTTAGATTACCTAACATCATTGTGTATTAAGGTTATCTGTATCTCTCTATTTGTCTTTGTCTATCTTTCCACCCACATAGAATGTAAACTCCCATATGACAGGAAGGACATATTGTCTAAACTTTGTATCTTCTTAAGCACCCAGTGCAGTGCTCTGAAAAAAGTAAACATCATCATCATCATCAATAGCATTTATATAGCCCTTACTATGTGCCAGGCACTGTGCTCCAGGCCCAGTGCTTTATCTACTGCACCACCTGTCACATTAATGAATGTTTGTTGAAATGAATTGAATTAATGGATTAGGATTTTGTAATTTAATATGGAAACTTCATTGGTGGGCTATTTCTTCACAGGGAAGTTAGCTTTTTCACTAAAAGTTTACACTAAAAAATCTAAGTAATATGACATAAACAAACAAGCTATTTCACTTATAAGAGCATAAATATCAATCAAACTTCCTCTCTTCTACTACATTCTTGTTTGCAAAGAGGGAAGTGGGAACAAAAAGAAGAAAAAGTAAAAGAGGATAGGATGAAGGGAAATACGCAATGAACAATCATAACTGTGAATGTAAACAGGATGAACTCACCTATAAAATGGAAGAAGATTGAAAAATGGATTAGAAAGTAGAATCTGATGATATATTTCTTATCAGAAACACATGTGAAATACAAAGATTCATATAGAATTAAAATCAAAGACTGGAGAAAAATTTATTATACTTCAGCTAAACTCAAGAAAAGTAGATGTATCAAACATGATTTCAAATAGAGCTGTGTAAATATATATATATATATATATTATAAAAAAGATAAACAAGGAAATTGCATTATGCATAAAGGCACCATAGATAACAAATCAATATCAGTATTTAATTTATATTTTTATAATATATATTTATTATATAGAAATATGTATTTATAAATCAATATTTAACAGATATACCTAATAACATACCATAGCTTCTAAATGCATAAAGGAAAAAATAATCAAATTAGAGACAGAAATAGATAGTAAGACTCTAATAGTGGAGGGCTTTAATGTAAGCCTTTCAGTTCTAGATTAAATCTAACTAAAACATAAATAAGAAAGAAGTTAAAGACCTGAATAGGAATTAAGAAAAATTAGTGATGATAGATTTCTGGTGATTTATTATAATGAAAATGATGTAGCTATTATTTCTATTCTGGAAATATAGAAAGGAATTTATGTAATTCTCATCTGTATATGACACCTTTACAAAAATTGACCATGTATTCAGATATAAAGACCTCACCAAAATCTAGAAAAGCAGAAATGCTAAACACATAATTCACTGATCACAATACAATAAAATTATATTCAATAAAAAGCTTTTAAGGAAAGAACTAAAAAATAATTAGAGATTAAAAAACATAATTCTAAAGAACTTATGGGTCAAAGAACAAATTATAGAAACAATAGAAAATGTGATTTAAGAAAATCATAGTAACAAGGTAACATACCAAAACTTATGGAATACAGCTGAAGAAGTTTTGAGGGGATAATTTATATATTTAAATGCTTTCAACAGTGAGAGAGTAAAAAAGGGTGTGGAGCCAAAATGGCAGAGTAAAAGCAATGACTTACTTGAGCTCTCCCCCAAATGTCTCCAAATACTTGTACAAAAATGGCTCTAAACAAATTCTAGAGCAGCAGTCCCCACAAAAAGACAGAATGAAACAAATTTCCAGCCCAAGACAACCTGGAAGGTCTGAGGAAAAGTCTATTGCACTGGGCTATGAGAGGAGCACAGCAGTTCAGCATGGGCCCCACAGGCAAAGACCTGGACTCAGTGAACCTGGAGCAGGTCTGAGGGGACTGAATCACAGGCAGCTATGGTGGTTTCCAGACTTCTCAACCCACAAACACTAAAGACAACTTAGAAGGTCAGTAGGAAAGGTCTGTTGGACCTTGGTGAGAGAGGAGCTCAGTCCAGCCCCAGTCCCAGCACAGCCCCAGGGCAGCAGCTACTTCCAGGGCTCTGAGCCCACAGACAGAGCAGGGATCAAGTGGCTGATCAGTGGGAGAATGCAGGGATCTCTTTGCTGATGCTGAGGCAAGATTCTCTTGCTTTGCCTTTGCTTGGATCTGGATCATAGTTCTGGGTGGTGATCCTGGGGCGAGAAGGATCACTGACATGGTGGAGGTTGTAGTGGTGGTGGAGAGGGAATTCTTTTCACAGTTCCAAGGCAGAAAAGAGAGATTGTGGTCATTCATAGACCAGAGCACAGGCCAGGAAAGGAGTAAACACCTCACCCTTGATCATACCACCTTGGAAAAACTGAAAACTTATAGGCCCCTAGAAGTATCTCTGAAAACAGTTGCACAAAACCTCTGAAGCTTGGGACAGTACATTCTCCACACTGGAAGCAGACCCCTACCTTAACAAAGAGTTTAAAGCTCAAGTAATTGGCTGGGATCATAAGCAAACTGTGCAAAAAAAAGTCAGACCACAGAATACTTCTTTGGTGACAAAGATGATCAAAACATACAACCAGAAGAAGACAACAAAGTCAAAGCTCCTATATCCAAAGCCTCCTATAAAAATAGGAATCAGTCCCAGACCATGGGAGAGCTCAAAAAGGATTTTGAGAAGCAAGTAAGAGAGGTAGAGGAAAAACTGGGAAGAGAAATGAGAGTGATGCACGAAAATCATGAAAAACAAGTCAACAGCTTGCTAAAGAAGACCTAAAAAATATTGAAGAAAATAACACCTTAAAGAATAGACTAATGGGGCAGCTAGGTGGCATGGTGGATCAAGCACTGGCCCTGGAGTCAGGAGGACCTGAGTTCAGATCCTGCTTGAGACATATAACATTCACTAGCTGTGTGACTCTGGACAGGTCACTTAAACCCAACTGCCTCACCAAAAAAAAAAAAAAAATAGACTAACCCAAATGGCAAAAGAGGTTCAAAAAGCCAATGAGGAGAAGAATGCAGTAAAAATCAGAATTGGCAAATGGAAAAGGAAGTCCAACAGTTCATTAAAGAAAATATTTCCTTAAAGATTAGAATGAAGCAAACGAAAGTTAATGACTTTATGAGAAGTCAAGACATTGTAAAAGAAAACCAAAAGAATGAAAAATAGAAAACAATGTGAAATATCTCATTGGAAAAACATCTGAGGGGCAGCTAGGTGGCTCAGTAGATAGAGCACTGGCCCTGAAGTCAGGAGGACCTGAGTTCAAATCCGGCCTCAGACCAAACACTTGACACTTACTGGCTGTGTGACCTTGGGCAAGTCATTTAACCTCAATTGCCTAAAAAAAAAGAAAAAGAAAAAGAAGAAGAAAAAAAAAAAGAAAAACAACTGACCTGGAAAAATGATCCAGGAGAGATAATTTAAAAATTATTGGACTATCTGAAAGCCATGATCAAAAAAAGAGCCTAGACATCATCTTTCAAGAAGTTATCAAGGAAAACTGCCCTGATATTCTAGAACCAGAAGTTAAAATAGAAATTGAAAGAATCCACTGATCACCTCCTGAAAGAGATCCCCAAAGGAAAGCCCCTAGGAATATTATAGCCAAATTCCAGAATTCCCAGGTCAAGGAGAAAATATTGTAAGCAGCCAGAAAGAAACAATTCAAGCATTGTGGAAACATAATAGAATAACACAAGATTTAGCAGCTTCTACATTAAGAGATGGGAGAGGTTAGAATATGATATTCCAGAGGGCAAAGGAGATGGGATTACAACCAATAATCACCTACCCAGCAAAACTGAGTATAATCCTTCAGGGGAAAAAATGGATATTCCATGAAATAGAGGACTTTCAAGCATTCTTGATGAAAAGACCAGAGCTGAATAGAAAATTTGACTTTCAAATACAAGACTCAAGAGAAGCATGAAAAGATAAGCAGGAAAGAGAAATTTTAAGGGACTTATTAAAGTTAAACTGTTTAGATTCCTACATGGAAAGATGATAGTTCTAACTCATGAGACCTTTGTTAGTATTAGGGTAGTTGGAGGGGAAAAATATGCGTATAGATAGATAGATAGATAGATAGATAGATAGATAGATAGATAGATGGGTAGATAGATAGGTAGGTAGATGGCACAGGGTAAATTGAAGATGAAGGGGTGATATCTAAAAAATAAAATTAAGGAGTGAGAGAGGATTATACTGGAAGAAGGAGAAAGGAAGAGGTAGAATGGAGTAAATTATCTCACATAAAACAGACAAGAAAAAGCTTTTACAGTGGAGGGGAAACAGGGGAAGATGAGAGGAAATGAGGGAATCTTATTCTCGTGGGATTTGGCTTAAGGAGGCAATAACATACACATTCAATTGGGTATGGAAATCTATTTTACCCTACGGGAAAATAGGGGGGAAAGGGATAAGAGAGGGGAGATGATAGAAGGGAGGGCAGATTGGGGAGGGAGTAATCAGAAGCAAACACTTTTGAGGAGGGACAGGGTCAAAGGAGAGAATAGAATAAATGGGGGGTGGAATAGGATGAAGGGAAATATAGTTAGTTTTTCACAACATGACTACTAAGGAAGTGTTTTGCATGACTATACACGTATAACCTGTATCAAGTTGCTTGCCATCTCAGTGAGGGTGGGTGGGTAGGGAGGAAGGAAGGGAATTTGGAACCCAAAGCTTTAAAGCAAATGTTAAAAATTATTTTTACATGCAACTGGGAAATAAGATATACAGGCAATGGGGTATAGAAATCTATCCTGCCCTATAGGAAAATAGAAGGGGAAGGGGATAAGAGAAGGGGGAGTGATAGCAGGGAGGGCAGAATAGGGGAAGTGGTATTCAGAATGCATGCCATCTTGGGGTGGGGGAGGGGTGAGATGGGGAGAAAATCTGGAACACAAAATCTTGTTGAAATGAATGTTGAAAACTAAAAATAAATAAATTTAAAAAGAGTAAAAGTACAAATCAATGAATTGAGTAGTAATTTAAAAAACCTAAAGACAACAAATCGAAATTCTTCAACTAAATAATAAAGTAGAAATTCTAAAAAGCAAAAAAGAGATTAATAAAATTGAAAGCAAAAAAACCATGTAATTGATAAAAGAAAGCTAAGAGTGGACTTTTTAAAGCTAAAAAACTAGATAATAATTAGTTAATATGATTTTCAAAAGAAATGAAAACTAAATTGTTCATATCAAAAATGTTAAAAAGAACTCACAAAAATTTAAGAGGATATAAAGGAAATTATCAGAAATTATTTCATCCAAATATATGCTAACAAAGTTGAAAACTAGAAAGAAATAGATAAATACTTATAAAAGTATAAAATACTCAGATTAACAAAAGAAGAAATAGATTCTTTAAATTATCCAACTTCAGAAAAAGACATTAAACAAATCATAAATGAATTCCTAAAGGAAACCTTCAGGACCAGAATGATTTACAACTAAATTCTATCAAATATTTAAAAAAAATTAATTCCAATACTACATAAATTATTTGCAACAATAAGAAAAGAAGGCACCCTTCTAATTTTTTCTTATGATATAACCATTGTTGTTGTTGTTGCTTGTCCTTTGTTCTTGAAGAGGATCATGTTGTCAGGGAGGTGATGCCATGACTTGCAAGTGACTTGGATTTAAGTGAGGGAGGGCTATGCAAAGTCACCAGCCTCACTTTCTCCTCCATAGCCATCTGGGTCCAGTGGCCAGATACACATCAGGATGACTGGAGATGGCCCTAGGTGCAGTGGAAGACCTTGGCCTTTTAAAACTAAGGTCTTCAGCAGGTCTCAGTTTGACTGAGGCAAAGCCCGTTTAGTAATTAAGGCTAGGTCTGTAAATGCTGACTTGATAACTATACACTGAGAGAAAAAGTGGAGAAAGAAAACTATAGAACAATATGCCTGATGAACATTGACACAAAAATTTAAGTAAAATATTAGCAAGTATACTATAAACATTAGCAAATATAATCTTTGTTACAAAGATTACATTCTATAACTAGGTTGGATTTATGCTAGAAAGGCAAAGTTAGCTCAATATAAGGAAGACTATAAATGTAATAAATGATCTTCACAATATAAATAATAAAATGCCTGTGGTTATATTAATAGATACAGAAAAAAGCTTTGAAAAATATCCAACACTCATTTCTGTTTAAAAATTCTAGAAATCATAAGAATAAATGGACCTTTCCTTAATATAATAAATAATTAATCTTTCTAAATTCAAGAGCAAACACACACAATGAGGGAAAGTTACAGGTGTCTCCAACAAAATGAGGGGTAAATCAAGGTTGACCATCATCACCATTTCTATTTAACACAGTGCTAGAAATTCTAGTTATAGCAATAAGACAAGAAAAAGAATAAATCACTAATAAGTGGACAAACGCAAATTACAGCAACTTTGAGGTTCCACCTCACACCTATCAGATTGACAATGATGAGAAAAGTGGAAAGTTACAAACTTTCTGAAGGATCTTTGGGAAAACATGTATACTAGTGCATTGTTATTGGAGCTCTGAATTGGTTTAGCCATTCTGGAAAGTAGTTTATAACTATGTCCCAAAAGTTATGAATCTAGGCTGTAATTGGATCTAGGTCTATGGCTCAAAGAAATAAAAGAAAGAAGAAAAGGATCAAGATGTACAACTACATTTAAAACAGCTATTCTCTTGGTAGCCTTAAACTGCAAACTAAGGGGGTGTCCTATTGGAGAATGACAAAATAAGTTGTGGTATATTTGTGGTAAAATGGGCCATCTTTATTCCATAAAAATGATGAAATGAACAGTTTTGGAAGAAACTGGGAAAACTTTCATGAACTGATGCAGAATGAAGTAAGCAGAACTAAGAAGACAGTTTATACAGTATAACATTATAGATGGTAAAAAAAAAAAACATTTTACTCACTTCAGTGTATTACCTTAAAGTGGTAGGACTGTGATTGATATTGCTGTTATTGGGAAAGAATTGGGAATATTTATTGAAAAATAATGTGCTAAATGCACAGAAATTAAAGTGTACATCAACAATGATTTTTAAATTATTGTATTGCTAAGACATTTGCTGTAGTAAAACCAAACAAAAATATTTCCATTAGGGGGCAGTCTACTAAAATAACCGAAGAGGGATGAGAAAGGGTTATTCTGCTTTCAGGTACTCCTGTCTAGCTACATCAATTCTAAATCCTGCTGTCTCTTTGATCAGTTTTCATGAGCTCCTAACTGCTTTTAGTCCCACATCTGGTCTCTGGACAAAGGCTCCATCCTTTTTGGGTCCAAGGTTTTTCTTGGTTTCTGTCTGTGCTGTACCTGCTAGTGAAGGGCTTTCTTCAATGTTTTGGGGTCTTAGCATAACAGGGGAAGGGTATCCTAGATCACCCAAAGTTAAACCTCTTGTCTCTAATTTGATAGCCAAGTCTTTTGTACCATTGTTGCTGTTTTTTCCAGTAGTTGCTTCAGGAAATTCCATTCTTCCCACTATCCATTATCTATTTGACCCAAACTTAGACTGAGCTCTCACTATCTCACCTTTGTTGCTTTGTTATGATCAGTCTAAAGTGTGCCATATAGCTAGCTCTTAAGGTGAGTTCTAATTCTTAGGTGAGGTCCCAGCACAATGTCTGTGCTGTCCCAGAAGACAAGATGGTGTTCAGCATCTCCTTCTGCTTAATTCAACTGTGGACAATAACTTACATTTATAGGGTTGCTGTTTTTCTTTTAGTTTTACAAATCACTTAACTCACAACACCACTTACACATAGGTAGTAAAAATATTATCACCCCTATTTTACAACTGGGGAAACTGAGGTTAATAAAGATCAAAGACTGGTTTCAGCTCACACAAAGTAGAATCAAAACTGATATTAGAACCAGCTACATTTCCTGACTCCGATAAATTTTAATAACCATTTTTTAAGAGCCTCATTTACTATCAGCCAACAGAGTACCAGGCAATAGTGATACAAGTGGGGAGGGGATTCCTGCTGTCAAGGAGTTCTTATTCTATTCTAAATCTAATGTTCTTTCCACTGTATCTTCACCTACCTGCCTGGAAGAGACCTTAGGCACCAGCTAGTACAACCACACCCTTCATTTCGCAGATGAGTTAACTGAGGCCAGGATAGGTTCAATAACTGCCCGAAGGTCGCAGGATCATAGATTTAGTATTGGAAGGAACTTCAGAGATCATCTAATACAACTCCCTCCTTTTCCAGGCTAAGAAATAGGTCCAGAGAAGGAGAGACTTCCGCAACGTTACTCCTTCCATGAGTCCGGATTTCCCTTCTCCTGCATTCCTCCGCCTAAGCGCCTACTCTATTAGGAGCTGGATATTCAAAGATGGTCACGCTCTTTGTCGCCTACTTCCCCAAGGTGTTCAGGGCTGCTAACCTCTTAAAGTTACCTCTTCCTTTTCTTTTCCCCACGGCCCAAGGCAGAGGGCTAGGGCTGGAAGACTGTAGTTCCTCTCCCCTTCCCTCTCCCTCCCTCCGCCCCGCCCCCCCCAATTCTGCTCTTCTGACAGCTCTTATAGAACCCTGAGCAGTGTTCCTGGAGCCGCAGGGAGAGAAAAGTGGAATAAGGATCCTGGTTGGATAGAGAGAGGAGGGATAATCAAACTGAGCTCCTTCTGGCAGAGGCCTGGGGGCTCTGTCGCCGGGAGTCGCTTCCTGCTGGAGTCAGCTGAGTGGGAGCTAAGCTGAGCTGAAGGGAGCTTTATGTGACCCAGTCAAGATGGCAAGAAGGCGGCGAGGGAACGGGGCCCTGACTTCTCCACCTACCTCAGACCCTGAACTCGTGTTGTTTCAAGGCGAGGTGGGAGTGGCCGGCTCCTACCACACCAGCCCAGGAGCATCGGCGGTGGCCGTTTTAAGTTTTCCCAATAGCACTTATCGTCTTACCCAGTCCCATTGTTTAAGACTCTTCTCTGCAAAGCAGTAACCCAAAGAAGAATAGCTAGGTCATATTTTTATAGTGCATTAAAGGGTTTTCGTCGCCACAACACTGGGAGGGAGGGACTACGACCGTCAGCCCCATCTAGCGATATGGGGAACTGAACCTCAGAGAAGGGACGTTTCTTACCTTCACTAGGTCTGGTAAATGTCAGAGTCATAATTCGTTCTCAGGTCTTCCGACCCTAAATCCACTGCTTCTTTCGCTACTCCACAGTAAGTCTGACCACGACTTGCAGAAACACGTCAATAGTTTTGGTATATCAGTAATAGCAATAGTCCCTTCACTAATGCAGATAGCCACCTAGCTACGAGGTCACTTTTATCCAAGGCAGCCTCCATTCAAGTCCTAGAATAATTCTTTGACAGCCACAACGAGTTAGGGCTGTTTTTATCCGGATATCTTGTCATTTCGGGGGACATATTCCAGGAGAATTCAGACTGTCCACCAGTTTTGCTTGGCTCTCCCTACGTAACCCACCCATATCCTCCTTCAGTAATAGTTTCATCTTTTATGCGTTTTCTCTTGCTGAAGTTTTTGTATGGTAATATATTAGGAACCTGGATTTAAAGCTGGAAGGGACCTCAAAACTATCTAGTTCACTCCCTTTCCCCTCCCCTTAAGTTTACAGGGGAAGGAAATTGCTTAAAGTCACACAGATAACAAATGGCAGAGGCAGAATTCGAACTTAGGTCCTCTGAAGTCAAATCCATTGTTGATCCTACTGCACTATACTCTTTCAATATGCTGTAGCCTACTGGAACCTACCAGTCTCTGTCCATCGTTCTTTGGCCCAAAAAGTGAACTCTTAAAGGTATACAATAAGGAATAATTCAATACCGTAGAATGACAGTTGGAAAGACATTAATGCTAAAAAGGCAGGCTTTTCTTTCAGAGCAAGCTTTTGGAGAGCTGGGTGAGAACCAGTATCTGTACAGTGAGAAGCCTAGAGTCCAGTCCCCAATCTCCAGGCACTTTGCTTCTTCCTCTTACTGTGTACCTAAAAGGCAGTAACTTTTCCCGCTGACCACTTTCTTCTCCTTTCCCCTCCCACTGGTGAGAGGAGGGGTAGGGGGATGGAGAAACAAGATTCAACATCCCCACCGAACGGAGCCATTCTGACTTGACATGGAACCCTGTTCCTTTAAATGTTTATTTGTGTTTCTGTGCTACTTGAAGATGTTATTAATGAATATGTCCATTAAAAAAAAAAGCATGGGTCTCTGCTTCAGGGAAAAGGTCGAGTCATTAAAAGCATCCAGCAATTATGCAAAGGCAACCAAGCACCCACTCTCCTTTTCCTCCTTCTTTTCCTCTTCCTCCTCTTCTTCTTTTCTTTCCTCCTCAACTTTGGATCAGTTCATTGTCCATTTGTAGTATCTGGCAACACATGTATATATGTATACATATGTGCATATGCTTATATAGAGGGACATGCATGTGTATATTTACCCACATGTGCGAACACGTGCATATACATATACATATATATATATATATATACACACATACATATAAATTCATGGACAACAAACTCACAGGCCGTCTATCCAACCGATCATAATTTCAACAATAGTCATTGATTTGCTTTTCCATGTTTGGATAGCGAGGACAAACTTCTGTGAATGATTCTGTGAGTGGTTCTCAGTAGAAAGTTCTCCCACGTTTTAGGACTTAATAGTATAAGCAAACGATTATTTGGACATTGAAGCATCTAGAGGACCTTATCATCTATAGGGAATCCAGCACATCAAGGCAAATAAAATGCCTCCATTCTTCCAAGGTGGATCGTGCTTAATTTAATGCTTCACTTTTCCATTTACAGTCACATCCAGCATTCACCTGACTCTGGACTGTGGTCATGACTTTCCCTTGGACCTTAGCTTGGGGAAATAGATGCTTGTCACACAACATTTGTGATATTTCCCCTGTGCCCTAAGAGCAAGGTCCTCTATCTTTATAGGGAAGGCTGTAGAGACAGTTGGAAGAGCACTTGACTGGCACGAGGGAGAGGTAAGTTCTAATCCTAGGAACTGTACCTTTGAATGAGTAACAAATCTCTCTGGGCCTCAGTTTCCTTAAATATGTAACAGAAGGGTCTGACTACTAGGTCCCTTGCAATTCTGGTAATTTACAATGCTATTTCTATTTTTTTTTAAAGGCAATTGGGGTTAAGTGAATTGCCCAGGGTCACACAGCTAGTAAGTGTCAAGTGTTTGGTCTGAGTCCGGATTTGAACTCAGGTCCTCCTGACTTCAGGGCCGGTGCTCTACCCACTGTGGCACCTAGCTGCCCCTACAATGCTATTTCTAGCATTTAAATAACGAAATCTATAAACTCTTTGGCTTCGCAAATGAATTCATCCCAGGATGAGAATTAATGTTTTCTCTGCAGCACTACCTGAAGCTAAAGGCGATAGAGGAGGGAGAAAGAAATGGGAGAGTGGCAGAGTGGTAAAGACGGTTGACTTTATCATTTTGGCCTTTTTCAGAGGGGCCCAAGGAGCCCTAGCCTCCAACATTTTCCACCAGGGAAACAGAAAAATCTGACTAGCCTCCAGCTAAATTAGTGCCAATTTAAGATAGACGAGCAAGTGCAGAATCCAAACCTGGTCCTTTCTCCTCACCCCTGCCTTCGACCTTGTATGTCTCAACTCATTCACCCACGGATTCTCACTACCAGCTTGTGCCTCTCATTCTGAGACATTTGATTAGGCAGCAGTTGGAGGGGGAAGCTGCCGGCCTTCAAAGCTTCGGGATATAGCTCTACAGTAGAGGACACTCGTTTTTTGGAGAATTCAGTCCAAACTTCCACTTCAGTCACCTCAAGCCTCCTTTTAGTTGATTTTGCTTGAATGACTCTGATGTAGATGTTGGTGCGCGTGTTCCGCCCTGGCTTAAACAAGCTTGAATTCAACTATACTCTACTCCTGCACTGCTCCCAGAAAGGGGTGGAGGTGGGGGCTGAGGAGTCTGCAGTTTCATCGGAAGTCCCCGCTGCCCATCCTGAAGTCTCTGGATCAGTCCATCCTAGCTTTATAAAATTCAGGCCAGATGACATACAGGATAGGGGAAATTGAGACAACTCTCTCTCTCTCTCTCTCTCTCTCTGTCATCCATTTATCTATCTATCCATCCATGCATGCATCTATCCATCCATCCATCTTTCTATCTTTCTATCTATATCTATCTATATCTATCTATCTATCTATCTATCTATCTATCTATCTATCTATCTATCTATCTATC
>NW_020954556.1:49505314-49511302 GCF_900497805.2 Vombatus ursinus | reverse complement strand
ATCTATCTATCTATCTATCTATCTATCTATCTATCTATCTATCTATCGTCCAGATCTTAAATTTTCATCAATTCTGGGTAAAGAAACTCTACCAGTGCAACTGAATGTGTTTTGTTTTGTTTTTGCAATTTAAAATCTTAGGGAGTTTCGGGGGGCGGGGAGAGGGGGAGTAGAGGGACTGAGGGATTGTGCTTTGCCCAGAGGTCACTTAGATGGTGTGTGTCAGAGGCCAGGCTTGAACCCAGATTCAACTCCAAGGACAGTTCTCAGTCTACAGCAGTACGCTTATCTCTTGATACGCAAAACGATTACAATAATGTAAATTAAAAGAACTCTAAAACAAAGCCGAATATTGTGTGATTATAACGACTGGCGACAGAACAGATGAGGAAATGCATCTTCCTGCTTTACTGGCAGAGGCAGTGTGGTCCAGTGAATAGCAGAGCCAGCCTTAGCTTGGGGTAGGGCTGGGTTCAAATTCTTTCTCTGACCTAAACTGGCTTCAGTGACTGCTGTACCCAAGTACATCTCATAAGGTGCAGAGCAGGTGGGGAGGTTTTTTTCATATACACATAGGCTATTTGACGTTTACAGGAATTTCCTTGAAACAATCCTTTGAAATTGTCTTTTTTTTTTTTTTTGTGACGAGGAAATTGAGTCTTAAAGAATCAAAGTAACTTACCTATGGTCTCCAGTCAAGGATTAGCACCAATTGAGTCCAGAACTTGCCCCTCCTCCCCCCCAGCTTTTCCAAGTACTGTAACCAGAGCTCAATCGCTTTCTGGGCTTTCCGGGGATTAGCAACTCTCTTTCTCTACCTGCCCCCCCCATCCCCTTTTAAATTCCATTTATGGCACTTGATCTGGCTGCACCACAGGAGAAAGACTTGGTTGGAGAGGAAGGAAGATGGCGCTGGAGTTCAGGATCAGATTGGCATTTATTTATGTGCTCTAGGTCAGGTAGGAAAAATTGCGCCTCCTTGGATGTGACTAGCCAAAAAAAAAAAAAAAGGCTTTGAAATCTTCGCTAATATTGGCGACTTGGCAGTACACCCACATGTAATACCCACGTGCCCTACAGAGAACTTTTCTGCGTTAAAACGACGTGCACTTAATATTTAAAGTGCCTCCTCCTTGTCTTCCTGCACCCACCCCCCACCCCCAAGTCTCATGCTAATTGCACCCGAGGTAGCTAACGACTTTGATTTCTCCTAGTCTGGACTCTTGGGTGGCACAGGTGAGGCTAGGCTGACTTTTCCGAGCACAGCTGTAGTGGAGTCAGCCCTGAACTAGGGGTCAGGGAACTGGACTCTCTAGCCCTATAGCCTTGGGCAAGTCATTTGCCTCACTCAATCTGTTTTCTTATCTTTCTAAATGCGGGAGGGTGAGCAAAAGAAGTCCCAATATCTTTCAGATTTAATAATCAATGGTTCTATATTTTGACTGCAAGAGTCGCAGCAATAACATTTTAAAGCCGTCCAATTAGAAACCCATCCTATGTTCCCCACTTCCTCACTTACCCTTTTGTCACCCTTCCTCCTCCCCATTCTTTGCCCGCCACTTCCCTTACCCAGTTTCCTACATCTCCAGCTAAATTGTGTCCTGCAAGCTTTTGGAGCATCAAAACCTTCCCTGTCTTCAGGAGGTATTCCACCTCCAAGGAAATCTATACTAGAGAGAGTACCCTAGCCCGCAAAGGGTATGTGACTGGTTGAGCTGCTGGAATCTGTGTGTGGCAGGGGGGAGGGGGCGTGTGGGCAGAGAGCTGACCTCAGCGCTAGGCTGGGACCTGAGAACACGGATTCACAGCTAGGCAGAGTCACTCCTTGACCCTGGCGACTCGAGGCATTCCCCAGCTCGTTGCTGTTCGGGCAAAGAAGAGAAAGGAAAAGTTAGAGGACTCATCTAGTGGGACTTCCACTCCCAGAGCAACGTCATGCTTCCTGCTGGGTCAATCGGGATTTTCCTACGACCTTAGTCGTAGTGCCAGGGAACGCATCCTCAGAAAGCTATTTCTGAAAATGTCTCCAAAACGAAATACCAAAATCTGCTTCTGCCCATTCTCACCTCTTTCGAGGCCTGGAGCCTGAACTCTGCTCCTCCTTCCTCCCCTTCCCTTTCCCAGGGTCTTTCCTCTCCATCCCCCCCCCCCCCAACACTCCACACACTCCACCATTTCTCTCGAAGGGTCACAGGATTTAGAACTGGAAGGAGCAGAAGAGTTCATCTACTCCACGCCCCTCATTTTACAGAAAAGGGAACTAGGACTTAGAGAGGGAAAGTTACGCACCCAAGATCATTCTGTAAGTGGCCGAGCAGAGGTTTGAAACTAGAGTCTCCAAGTTCAGATTCTTCCCCGTTGGGAGTTTGGAACCTTTGGCAGAACCTTTGGGTTCCTGGGCGGGGTAGAAGGTGCTGGGGACATGGAGATGAGAAAGGTAGAAAAGAAGAATCTTAGGGGACGGGAAGGGATTCTTGTCAAGATGCTGGTCTCAGCCGCTCTTCTATTACCCCGCTGTACCACCTTATAACTTTCCTGTGGAAAAACGCGGTCGTTGAATGTCTGGGCCCGCGACCGCGGCGGGGCTGGAAGATTGAACAACTGGCTGGACATCAAGGCCGAATATAGTGGGAATTGCTCCCGCCGGGAGTTCCTGAGGATCACTCGTTTAGTTAAGAGATAAAAAAATTGCACAGAGGCAAAAAAAACTCTGAAATTTAAGGCCAGGTTGGCACATCTCCACCCCAGGTCCCACGCCTTCCATAAGTATCCCTAATCTCCTTCTAACCATTTGAATTTGGCCTCTGCCAGACGAAGCTCTCCCTTCTGAACTGACCCAAATGCGGCATGGATTAATAAGCATTGTGCTATGGTTAGAGTGAGTGCCATAGTGGGTGTGAGATGAAGAGCGGGGGCAGGGGTGGGAGTGGGGAGAGGGCGTGAGGCTCAGGAAACAAAACAAAAATCTGTTTCTCTTTATTTATTTCTCTTTCTCTTTCTCTCTGTCTCTTCCTCTCTTCTCTCATGTTCTCTCTCATCCTCTCTTTTGCTCTTCTCTCCTCTCTTTCTCACTCCTTCTCTCCCTGCCCTCTCCTTCTCCCTTGCCTTCTCTTCTCGTCTCTTCTTCCTCTCTCTGTGTCTCTTTGTCTCTCTCAGTCTCTGTCTCTGTCCTCTCTGTCTCGGTCTGTCTCTCCTCTTCCCCTGGCCCATCTTCATTCCTCTCCTGTTCGAACCCACCCATACATCTTTCCATCTTTGTTTCTCTATTTCCTTCTCCCCATGCCCCCTCGAGGCTTCAGTCTGAAGCACGTCATTAGATGATTTTGAGCGGAGACCTCGAAGGTTCCTTGTAGATCTAGGAGTTGAGAAGTCTTCACTCGTCCCATGACACTGGAGGCAAGAGACTTCTCTGAGCATCACTGAGGCAGTCCCGGCTTCTGAAACAACTACTGAATGCACACTAAATCCCGTCGGTTAACCTTTCTCCCTTCTTATACAGAACCGGGACCTCGAGGGAGCCTGAAACTTGTCTGAGTTTATTTTTATACAGTGTAGTGAAACTATGTACACACTGAAAGGTTATACCGAAAGAAAGCGTACACGAATGAGAAGAACGACGGTCATGTAGCATCGAAACTAGCAGTATAGGAAATTATTGTCATATTAAAGCAAATTATCACATCCTTGCTAGTAGCCACTTGCCAGCGACAGAACGACGATGTTGCCCTGATGCATAATCAAAGCCCTGATCATAAATTTAATGCCACCAGCGAGCAGACGGGTGTAAAGCTTATGCATATGTTATATGCGGCATCAAATACATTAAGGGGTAGTTTCAATGTTCTTTATCTCTTCGTCTCTGGTGTGGTCGCTTTGTGTGACCCTCTCCTCTCTAAACTTTGGAGAAAGACACTCTATGAGACGGTTTCTTTTGTCTCTAAAGAAAGACACTTTCGGGATGATTACTAAGGATAAGGAGGGAGAAGGGCATTATATATATACATATATAATATACGTATGTATGTATATATGTATACTATATATGTATGTATACACACACACACACACACACACACACACACACACCTCCTCCAAATTCCCTTCTTTAACTGAAGAAATCCCGCAAGGATAAGAACCCCGCCCCCAGAGTTAAAGCACAGCTGTCTAGGTCTTCCTAATCCAGGCAGGTGCTGAAGAGGGGTGGCGAAGGGGACAGACACAGAGCTGAGGTGGCAAGGTAGCTGGGACTCGTGAGCTCCTCCAGGGTGAACTAGGCTGGCCCGCGCAGGAGCCCAAAGGTAGCAGGCCAGCCAGTCCATGCCTCGGCAGGGACCGCTGGCAGGTACAGCGCGTCCTGGAAAGAGAAAGCTTTATTGATTCTGAGGAAACTGTGCAAAACCTCTCGATTAGGCACGGCTGCAGGGCGTGGTCTGCAGCTGCACTCACTGTTGTGTGGGGGCCTGCGCATGGTGGGGAGTGGGGGGAGGGGGCTGCGCATGAGTCTGCCCCTGTGCTAACGTGTATTTGTATCTGTGGGACTGTGTGGACCTGTGTAGGGAAATATGAATGTCTTCGGGAACACGTGCGAGTGTAACTAGGTAGCTGCGGGTGATGTGAGTGTGTATTCCTGTATTTGTACATATGTGTGTAAGGAGGTGAAGGGGAATGGGTTTAGGTTCTCGGTTATACTGCTAGCTAAGAAAGTCCTTAATGCTGGCCCTCCCGGTCTCTCCTCTCTGGGAACTTTGCCCCGGAGGAAGCAGGCTCTCCCGTGGTGCCAATCGCTCCGGGTTGCCCAAAAGCCCCTGAGCCTTCCACAAGACTTTTGTGCTTTCGCCTTTCCTTGGGAGATCCTCATTCTCACTTTCCCCCACTCCCACCGCAGCTTCTTCTGCATCTGCTCGCTTTTAGGCTGTCGATGTAGATCGTCCTTATCTTCCCATCTCGCATTGCTCTGTGGAGCAGTGGGAAAGGGGAAATGGTAATCCCTACCTCTGGCCAGATTCATATCAGTACCATTGACCTTAAAAGACAGGCATCAGAGAAATTTCCCGTCTTGTCCCTTCGAAGTACGCTGCCCCATTTCACTTTACCTGCTACTCTCCGTCACAAGCTTCACCGTAGAAGCAGCGCTTTCTAAACCTAGGGCTCGTTAGTGCCTAGTCCTCCTAGAACCCCAAAGTGGCTGCTGGTTTATGAACTTTTTCTAGTCTTAAGAATTTAACTCCAAACCCAAGGACTTGTCTCCTAATCCCATAATTGTATCAACCTCCTGGTAATATAGCCAGTGATATCAACACATTATATAGAATACCGAGTCTTACTTATAAGATCTAATGTATCATAAGCTACACATACACATACCTCATAGTGCTGGAGGTTACCATTTGTTACATAATGCAAAGCGTTATGAAACAACATCTACGACCGTGCTAAGTTTGGGGACGTATAATCATTCCACCTATTAGGATCCAGCACTGTGCCTGGTGAGTAGTGGTCTATTAGTAAATGCTTGTAGATTGATTGCAGATAACCTGAGGAACCAGTACGGGAGTCAAATGTCTAAGTCATCCTAAAATCCTAGAGCAGTGCTGGTGGAAGGGATCTTGGAGGTCATCTAATCCAAACCCCGAGGCCCAGAGAAAGGAAGTGATTTGTCCAAGATCACACAGGCACTGCTGAGCAGAGACTACAACTTTCTTACTCAGTCCAGGGCCCTTTCCACAGTACCAGACAGCTTTCTCTGCTAGAAATGGTAATTAATGAGGAACAAAACGTGTCCCTATGATCATTAATCCCCACTCCCCAAACTTCCCATTATTAAGGCAAATTGTTCACACCATCCAACTTCAGGGACTCAAAGGGAGAAAACCTTCAAATTTTTGCACAAATATGCCCCAAAGGTCCGCTAGAGGAAGAGGGAACTACTGGAGGGAGGGTGGTTGTAAAGGAGGTCTACCACGGAAATTGATAATAGTCTTTGGGGGC
>NW_020954556.1:49438832-49505304 GCF_900497805.2 Vombatus ursinus | reverse complement strand
AGCACACAAACACAGATTTCTCTTCACCACCACTACCCCGCCCCCAATGCACACGAACTCTATAAGGTTCTCATATACACACAGAAACATTCGGCCAGTCTTTGTTTCTTTCATATACTCGAAAACTGCTTTATCCTCAGGAAATCTCTTAGTGCCCTAGGATTTAGAGCTAGGGAGGGGGTGGTGGTAGAGCATCTAATCCGACTGCCTCATTTTCGGATGAGGAAACTGACCTGCCTCAGATACCCTGGTAGTAAGCCCTGGGAGAACAGGGCCTGGAATCCAGCACCTCTGACTACAAATCCAAAATTCAAAGCTGTACTATGCTCCAGACAAGAGAGATAGCTGACCCTTGGAGATCTCACCATTCGTCGCCACTGGTCGAGTCCCTGAGCCCTCACTTTCTACTTCGAGGGCTCCGAGTTCGCCCTCTGACGTATTCTGGAAGTTGGATCTTCCTATTCCTCGGGGGGAAAAAAAGTAGCTGCCACTCACTGCCAGTCGAAAACAGCAGAATTGGCATGGAGAGGTTTGGTGGCAATTAACTTCCCCTCTCTACCGGACAAGAGAGAAGGAGAGAGAGGGAGAGAGAGAGGGAGAGGGAAAGGAGTGGGGAGGAGGGAGGAGGAGAGAGAGAGAGAGAGGAGGGAGGTAGACATAGAAAGAGACACACAGAGAGACAGAGAGAACCCCTACCCCATACCCACCAAACACAAGCACATTAGCGAATACACTCCATAAGGGTATTGCCAGGAGACAGGGAGAAGAGGTGGACAATTTGTTCTCTGGCCCTCCGACCTCTCCCTGGGACTATTCATTCCAGCCTCAAGCCCTGGGTTACCCTGCCATAATCACAGACCACGCTTGCTTCCCTCCCTGCATCTCACAATTTTGCTCTCTGTCCTGTCCTCTGGAATCTACATTGAGAGGAGAATATGCCCAGCAGATCTGGCCTGGGACAGGGCTTGTGTGTGACACTAGATCTGTGACATTGCGGGGGTGTGACCGAAGCCTCCTTTCCCTTCCCCTCTTCGTCCATGGCTCTGTCCCTCTACGCCCCGGTTCGGCGGGAGCTCCAGTGGTGTCGGGGTAGGGTGAGGGGTGTACACTATAGTCCTTGCTGGGAATTAGACACTGCACACAGGCCGGTTGGATTGCGTTGTGGGTTCGTTTGGATTTTTTTTTTTTAAGATTTCTAATTTTATTATAAAATAAAAGCAGAAATATTTTCCGAAGAACATTCACATGAGGGTATAAACAGGGAGGGAGAAACTCGGACGGGTCACAGTCGGGGTTTGGGGTTTTGGGATTGGGAGCCTTTTTTTTTTGTTCAATTTCGCCCTGTAAAAGCGTGCTGCCCCTCCCAACCCCAGTCCGTCCAGCCGGAAAGTTAGGGAGGTCCAGTCCAGGAGCCAGATCGCGGGAGATAAATTCCCGAGGCCATTTATATCAGGTTTGACTTCCTTTTAGCACTTCAAGGTTAAATACAAAAATCTTACACCTGCAGCTGGATGAGAACCTCTCCCGACCCGGCGAGGCTCTTGTCTTAGAATCAACTCCCCCCTCGACCCCCGAGGCCTCGTGTCTTCTTCCTGAAGCAGGAAGATATTTAGATAACTTGGGGAATCAGACAGAGAGACAGAGGGAGCCAGGAAGAGGGACAGACAGAAATATAAAGATTGGTCGTGATGCTAACGGGGAGTGTGAGAGGGGAAGAAAAAAGACATACTCGGAGGGTACGGACAATCAGAAGAGACAGTTTTAGAAAAAGGGAGAACAAAAAAGAAAGGCGGAAGAAAGTGAAGAGAGGCAGAGAGGGTGGGGGGAGAGAGAGAGAGAGAGAGAGAGAGAGAGAGAGAGAGAGAGAGAGAGAGAGAGAGAGAGAGAGAGAGAGAGAAACAGAAAGAGACAGAGCGGTCGAGTCTCCGGGAGGTAGCCTGGAAATGGTTAAAGTCCAGGCAAGGAAACAAAACTGCTGGTACCAGGACCAGAATTTATTCCCATCCCGAGTTTAAGAAACAGGCCCTAAAGATCTGGAAAAAAACCCACTTGAGTAAAACAACAATAACAACAACAACGAAAATAAAGACGATCATCTCCTCTTTCTCTGGTGCTGAGCACCTAGCTCCCGGCCTCACTTGGCCCTGGCCCGACCCCTTTAAGACGTTATCCCATTCCTGTCCAGGGTCTTTACAGTACCTTCTCCAGTACCCGCCGCCAGCCCACGGCCCTCGGCTGACAGAGCGGCTTCTTCTCATCACTTTGCCTTCTTTCATTTCAAAAATACAGTTGCCAATCTAATAAAACTTTGTGGAATCAAAAGAAAGGGCGGGCAGAGGGCGAGAGGGGCTTGGACATGGAGAAAGGTGGGGGCCTGAGCAGGGCTGACAGGAAAGGAGCCGGACCAGACTGCGGTAAGTGTCTCTAAGAGCCCAGGTCCACCAGGTTGGCAGACATGGGGTTGAGGATGGAGTCCTGCAGGCCGTGGTGATGTTGCAGGGGGTCTCCGCTGGGGACTGGAATAGCGCTGGGGCCTTGCGGATGGCCCAGGCTGTGGAGTGGCGGCAGTCCTGGCGGCGGCGGGCTCAACAGCAGCGCGGGACTGGAGGAAGAATGGTCCGGGGTCCCCGACGGCGTCTTCTCGTCTTCCGAACTGCCCAGCACAGACTTGCCGCCGCCGTTCAGGGATGTGGCAAGTGGATTGTGGCTGTTGGAGTTGGAGTTTTCGTTGTTTTCCCTGCAAGACGGGGAGAAGAGAAGGGGGGGGGGGGGGCAGAGAACAGAGTGGAGAATAATTTGAAGGAGCTCTTTACAATCCAGTCCCTGGAAAATTGTGACTGGGACCAAGAACTTTGGGCTCTCTTAACACATTCCCACTGCGTGGCTTTTCCTCCTGATAGTATTTTCTGGGGTATTGCTCCAATCTCTCTCCTCTATCTCAGCTGGTGCTCTTTTGTGTCTCTCCCCCATCTGACTCTCTAAGGTGTCTAGTGCCTCTCTCTCTCTCTCTCTCTCTCTCTCTTTCTCTCTCTCTCTCTCTCCCTCCCTCCCCACTCATCCTGATGGCCAAGGCAGCTGACTAGCGGGCTCAGTGGGCCTTGGGTGCCTCCTGCCACCCAGAGCTGGGCACCAGACCTTGGTTTCCTTTCCACACTCATTTCCCAAACCTTGGCCACATTTTCTTTAAGGCTTTCGGGGGAAGGCTCTCCTGGACCTTTCTAACCCTCCTGCCTCTCTCTTTCCTTCCCTTAGGCTGGAAGGAAAGTGGAAAGAGGGAATCTAAATTCCTTTCTGCCTAAGAATGTAGTTCTCTGGGAGCAAGGACTCACTCCAGTAGTTAATACTCACATGGAAATTGGGAATGAGGAATTTTTTAGAAGTCCTGAGACTGACCCATGTTGGAGTGGCTTAGGGCTGTGGCCGGGATTACCCTTTTCACAGAGCTAGGACAGGCTGGGTGCAGGCCAAGATCTGCCATGAGCACCAGGCAAACCTGACCTCCTTGCCCAGACTAACTAGGCCCTGAGGGGGGCCTGGCTATCAGGATGCCTTCTTAGGCTTCCCCTTCAGACCTATTTCATGAGCCTTACTTAAAGCTCTGGAATTTAACTCTGTCTCCTTTTTCTCTTTTCCCTGTATGTCTCTGTTACCTTGTCTCCTTTTGGGCCACAGATTTCAGGTCACCCTACAGGCCTTTAGGCATTGACAGATTAGCTTAATTAATTCCTCTCTGATTTCCTTTAGGCCCATGGAGAGAACTCTAGGGAAGATCTTGCAACAAGAGGCCAGGCCCCAGTCTTTTCAGGATCCAGAAATCCAGAAAGTCCTACCTCGAAGAGAGTTGAAGCGCTCTAGGCAAGAACAAAGATCTGGGTTGGAATAGCTGAACTCCACAAAGGGAGCCTCCCAGGTTCATCCAATGCTCCTATGCTCCCAGACCCTCCTGAATGCTTGGCCTGTGAATCTACAATGTAGGCTTTACCCCATGGAGTCATTCCCCTAGGGTCCCTTTTTCTTTCATTTTGGGAGGACTGAGGTTCCCCAGAAAAAGACTCTGGCCTGGCCATCTCTGTCCTTGAAGCCTTTAGTTTTGTGAACAATGTCTCTGGGGAGATCTGGGGAAATTTGGAAACCTATTTCTCCTGGTGATTATTAGCCTGCTATTTTGGGGAATAAGCCACCCATTTTCCATGTGTACATTCTACCAAAACCCCAAAGTGATTAGAGTTGTAATCTCCAACCATTGGTAATCACAAATTCAGGAGTGTTCAGGACTAATAGAGAAGAACTGTGGGGTGGGGTATATCTTGGATTTCCATGGTGGGGCCCACACTTCTGATCTCATTAAGACCCTGGTATATTAATACATTTTTGGATCCCCACCAGGCCCTCTACCACTCTCAATCAGGGTACTTTTTTGCCTTACAGGGGCTTCCAATGCAGAGAGAACTCCAGAACAGAAAAGTGTGACATTTGGTAGAGTAAGGCCCAGCAATGTGAAAAGCCCATTTGATCTGAAGCTGAGTGGCCTCTGATCAGACAGAGGGCACAGGCAAAAAGTTGTGAACCAAAGCTCCCCCTTCCACCTCCCACTTCCAGGGCCTAAGGACCTACTTAGCTTCTCAGCTGAGTTCTGGCTTGGCATGGATGCTTCCTTTTAGCTCACTGACTCTGTTTCTCCAGGTTGCCATGACCTAGTGCCTGAGCCTCCCTAATGGCCTGAAGTCCCTCTATTACCTGGAACTTTATGTCCTTTTTAACCTATGTCCTCTTCCCATGTGGAGACTGCTTTTCTGAGGGAAAAATAAATCCAGAAAGGTAGCTTGGTCCAAAGAAAAATTTCCTGTCCTTTCCAAAGTTCCTGATCCTCAGTATTTGATTCTTTATATTTATCCTAGGGACTTGACACTATTGTTTACTTTCATACCTTTGACTTCAGCTCCCTCCATCACCTTTGCTATCCTGTAGCTCCCTGTTAGCCTTACTTTAATTATTTATGCTCTCTTTCTATCAACTTAACACTGCACCCCTTTTGCCATCTGAACTCTGGGTTTATGCCCTTCCTTCATCATCCCATTCTCTGAATGTCTTCTTCCCCTTTCTGTTAAGCATAGTGGACACACAAGACCCTGTGGGGTGTCCAGGGTGCTCGGCCTTGGTCTGGTTCAAAGTATTCAGTTCTTGGTGCTCTAGGAAGGACCTGACATACATCTAGATGTGGGATCCCTCTTCAATGAACTTTTCAACCTACTTCACCAACAGACTGTCCTACCTACTACCTTTAGTGGGGCCCAGCTAGAGAAGAGACTAGGGCCAGGGAGGAAAGATTGCCCAAATTCAATAGCATTACCGTGCCAATGGGACATTCAGGCCCAGTTAGCTGAGAAACTTCTACTTCCCCTTATTGGACAGGCCCTTCTGTTAAAGACCTCTGAGTCCTCTGAAATCTATACCAAGGTAACATGGGGTCTTCCCTCCTTCCAACTTCTCCTCCCCTTTAGGAATAACTTCCAATAGGGACACACACACACACACAAATACACATATACATACATATACATATGTATATATATATACTATATATATGTACACACACACAGAGAGAGAGAGAGAGAGAGAGAGAGACCTGCTTCCCTCTTTTCCTTCCTCAATATATGAGTTACTGAGATGCCAGATCTCAAGGCACAATAATTTGGTCTTCAAACTTGCTCTTACCTGCGGATGTGTTTCCATAGGAGCGAAGAAGAGTCACTCCTGAAATTCAGCTAACCTAGACAGCCTAAACTCAATCCATAATTCCAAATCCATTCAGTTATGACCATAACTCTCTCATTTCTTCTATCATTCTATAAGGACCTCATTCACAAGGAAGAGTCTGACCAAAACATTCTATTCCTAGGCCAGGGTTCAAATCCCAGTCTCCTTTCGCTTCTGAATGAGCTGCAGTGTTCGATCATTTCCCTGAGAAGGTCGTTTTTCTTCTCAGATAATCCAGACCAAAGGGTCTCTATTATCTATCTTGGTCTCTATTATCCTTAGCTATGTGTAGGTTCCTAGCTTAATTCGGCCCTGGAGAGGTGTGGGGTGGGGGTGGGGGGGTGAAAGCGCAGGGCTCACGAATTTTTTTCTCCCCAACCCGGTCCTCCCACAGTGGGGAGAAAGCGTCAGGGGTACCCCGCGTCGGAGAGCGCGAGGAGCTAGAAGGTGAAAAAGCTGTACTTACTCGTACCTTTCCTTCGCCTCCGCCGCCCGATCCCGCTGCCTCCGGTTCTTGAACCAGTTGCTGACCTGCGTGGTGGTGAGGCCCGTGGCCTCCGCCAGCTCCCGCTTCTCCCGTGGGGATGGGTAGGGGTTGTGCGCGTACCACTCCCGCAGCACGCTGCGGCTCTTCTCCTTGAAGCAGTAGCTGGTCTCCTCGCCGTCCCAGATGGAGCGGGGCAGCGGGAACTTGCGCCGCACTCGGTACTTGCCCACGGCGCCCAGGGGCCGGCCGCGCAGCTTCTCCGCCTCGATATAGTGTGCCTTGAGCCAGAGCTGCTGCAACTTGGGGTGGTTGTGAGGCGAGAACTGGTGGCTCTCCAGTATCTTGTAGAGCTCGCGGAAGTTACCCCGGTGGAAAGCGACTACGGCCTTGGCCTTGAGCACGCTCTCGTTCTTGTGGAGGTGCTCGCAGGCCGGGAGGGACCAGAGGAAACGGCCCAGTCGCTCGATGTTGCCGCCCTGCTGCAGCACCTCGCAGACGCACGCCACTTGCTCCTGCGTGAAGCCGAACGTGGGCAGCATGGACATGGTGCCGGCCACCCCGGGGCCCTGCTCACCATCCGGGGCTGCGGCCCGGGCCTGGCCCCACCCCCTGAAACCCTTCTCGGCCTGGACTTGAGGCTCCGACCTCCCGCCGCGGCCCCGGGGTGCTCACAGGGCTGCGCCGCCCTGCATCTGGGGCACCGGCCAGGCTTTCGAGGCAGCCAAGAAAGATGGGCCCAACAGAAGCAGTCGGAAAATATAACGGGGGTTGGGAGTTAGCAGGAGAGGCAGGGTGGCTGCACAAAAGAAGTTCCCAAGTCACTTTGGTAAGTCTTTGCAAGGGGCCGGGGCCCCGCGATGTCCCCCGCGCCTGTGTTTGTCTCTGGCTCCCCAGCAACCGGTGGCTTCGGCTCGGCTCCTCGCAGCTCGGCCCGGGACGCTCCTCTGCATACTCCGCCGCCCGGCGAGGTCCCGCAGCCCGCGCCTCTCTCGCTCTCCCGTCTAGCTCTCTCGCTGCTTTTTTAATAATATTATTCTAAGCGGGCATGAGCTGCGGCGGCCCGCGCCCTGATTGGTCCGGTTATCTGACCCGGGGCCTGCCTGCGCCAGACAATAGTTGGAGTCAAATTATTCGCCATGGAGACGCTGTCAGTCACCGGTAACCCGAGCCCGGGCGAGGCGGCTCCCCCCCTGGCTGGGCTGACGGATTGTCCCGCTCTGCTCCAGGCAGAGGGGCGGTCAGAGACCAGAGCCAGAGCCAGAGACTGGGGAACTCGGAGACAGACAGACAGACAGACACACACACACACACACACACAGACACACACACTTTAGAAAGAGGGAGAGAGAAAAATGAAGACAAGGGAACAGGGAAAGAAAAACTTCTGCGGTGATTGACGGGATGGATAACCATAGAGAAGGGGGAGGGAGGGAAGGCGAGAGGGGCACTAGGTGGGGGAAAGGCGGGGGAGAAGAAGATGTAGGGGGAAGAGTTTTGTGGGGGAGGCGGAGCAAAGGGGAGGGAACGAGGTGGAGAAAAGGGGAGGGGAGAAAAAAGAGCGAAGATGAGGGAGGCGGCGGCGGGGGAGGATTGTTAAAGGGATAGGGAGTGAGGAAAGGAAAGGGAGGGGAGACAGAACAAGGGTGGGGAGCCAGGGGAGGGAGGCAGTTCGGCCCCTGTCTCAGCGCAGGGGGCGGCGCTGCAGCATCACCCAGGCCCCAAGCCTCCTTCCGGCCCCTGGGCGGTCTCCCCGAGCGACCGCCACTCGCTGGGGACACAACATCTCCCCAGGGCTTGAGGCTGCTGCGGTGGAGAGGCTCCCCCTCCCCCAGCCCCCTTTCGTTGCTTTTTTGCTAGGACTTGGAGGAGGGGAACAGTAAATAAATATTCCCTCTTACGCTCAGCCTCAGGCCTCCAGATTTGTCCTGCTCGGGGTTTGAGGAGGGGATAGAGTGGGGACCACGGGGTGAGATAGTATGTCTGCAAAAGAAGCGCAGAGCCGAGTGAATCCACTTCTTGGTTTCTTCCTTCGTCTCATGTCTCTCTCCCTCCTTCCCCCTCCCCCCCCCCCCCCCCCGTGGCCCGCCCCCGCCCCCCCGCCCAGGCCCCCCCCCCCCCCCCCCCCCCCCCCCCCCCCAGGTCTGGTGGTCTCTCAGGGCTGCGTGGTCAGGCACCTCAATCCTCGACTCCTTTCTACCCTACTCCGGAGTCCAAGGGTTAGATTTTTCTTGTTGTATCTGTCCCGGTTAACTCCTGCAGTCCGTCGGGGAGGCCGCAGGTCCAAGCTAATTTAATTGGTTATGTTTTCTGCAGCTCTCGCCTGTGAGGTATCCAGACTGGAAAGGGTGAGGGAAGGTTCTACGCTTAGGGTGGCGGTGATCCGGGTAGCTCCGGCTCTGGCCCCAGGTCTGACCGGGGACATTACGTGAGGACTTTAGTCGGTGAAATGGTGCCCTGGACCTGGCCTCAAGATCCCCAACTGGAGGATCCGAGGGGAGCGAGCCCCTGGTCCAGTTCCTCTGTCAGCCCCCTTGGAGAGCAGAGAAGCGGTCCTGCTGAAGGGTCTGGGTCCCTGGAGCCGGAGCCGGAGCCGGAGCCGGAGCCAAAGCGGGAGAAACTGCTGCAGTTTCCCTGGTGGGTTACAGGGCCAGGGGAGACGGTTGTGGTGGTGAGTGATGGGGAAGGGGGATAGCTTTGGGCATGGAGCTGAGCCTGAGGGAGGAGGAAATGGCAAGGGAAAGGGAGGCGAAGGAGAAGGGGAAAGGAAGGGGCCACCTTCTCTGTCTCTAGCAGTCTCAGCTGGAGACTTGGCAATCGCTGGCGGTATTTGGGTGGGGAGGGGACCTGCTAGGTAAGGGATGCGGAACCATTAGTGCTGGCGACTCCAGAATATTTTGGGAGAGAGGGTTGGTGCCTGTACTTTCTTCAGTTGGGCCTACGGGAAGGTGCCATCAACACCTCCCAATTTCACCTGATTCCCTCGGCCTCCCTTGTTTCATTTTGGTTTTCGGGCGAGGCGGGCGAGGCGCAGACTAGAGTTGAGCGGAAATGTTCATCTGCGGCCTCTGAGTAAGCAGACCAGGCCTGGGGAAGCTAGACAGCCTAGAGACCTAAAGAGCTGCAGGAAAGGAGCGGGAGTATCCTTTATTCTTCGATCGAGAATGATAAAAGATGACGTTTAGGTAGTTCTTTGAGGATTCCGAAGTACTTTGCTCGTCCAATCTTTCCTGCACTTCCGTTTTTCGGCTTTCTCCCCAGCGGCAGTGGGGCGCGGTGGTAAGGGGGGGGTGGTAGGGAGAGAGAGGAGGGGGACCAAAGAACTACTAGAGCCCTGGACTGCTTTCCCAGTTGCTTCTAGCGCTACTGACCAGTCCACGAGGGCGGCCAGGTGTCAGGCCAGGCTCTGGAACGAAGCTTAGGGTTCTCTCCACTCCTCTTCGTGCCCCGGCAGGTCCCGGCCCAGTGGTATGGAGACCAGCGCCAGGGACAGACTACCTTCACTGAGATAAGCAGGCGTTTACCAAGGACTTAGTGTGACCAGCTTTCTTTGCCCATTTCTGGGAAAGAGCGCAGTTTCAGTAATCAAAATCCTGGGAAACCTAGGGATTCTTGGAGACTGGCCTGGTCTACTCTCGAGACAGCGTCTCCCCCTTTCCCCAGAAAATATACACACACCACGGCCACCAGGAGCAAGAACCCACAGTCCTGGTTACAACGGATTTCGTTTCTCTTTGGTAATCTGAGTGTAGCCCACCATTAGTAGCTAGCATACTAATCCCTACCTCCAAATGCACCTAGATGCCCTGACGCTCAGTCTGCATTCCTAGAGATTTCATTTGCCAAAGGTCACAGAGGCCCAGAGAAGGGGTGCAGAGCCTAGCAAAACCCAACCAGCTCTGAGTGGAGGCCGCCAGATCTTGCTACTACAGAACTGGCTGAGCATTTCTTTCCTGGCCCGTCTTGTTTTCCTAGTCAGATCTTGGCAGGTATGTCTCACCAGCAGCCAGAGGCCCTGATGATGCTGACCGCAGGAGGGGCCCAGAGTTTGCAGAGGCCTCAAACTCAAAGGCTTGTCTTTCGGTGGTCATTTGAATCCTCGGAGCAGATGTGAACCACCTCAGGATCTCTTACATGGACCTGAACTATTCCTTACAGCCTGGGGCTAGCCCAAAACTATAAAGACAGGGTGGTATAATGGGGAACCCACTGGCCTGGGAATTCTAATCAATACAGATTTAGCAGTGAGACCATGGTCAAGTCACTTACTGTCTCTGGGCCTCAGTTTGCTTATCCGTAAATTCAGCGAGTTAGGGTAGATGACCTTTAAGATTCCTTTCCCACTCTGAAATTCTCAGTCTAAAACGATCATTTGAAACACCAGTCAATACCCCTGGGCATACATTTCCCCAGGAGGGGGTGTCCTGACGACATCCCTTGGGTGCCCGCGAAGACCGATGTCCACACTTGAGGAAGTGGCAGCTCAAATGTCTTCCAGGTAGAATGCCCATTTAGTTGGGTGCTTCCACTTCCTTTCTTGAAAGTTATTCTCGAAGTTATGATCGAAGTTATTCAATAGTCCCAAGTCCTCTTCTGCTAGACAGCCCTCGGACACTTGACTGTCATCTCCTGCCCCAATGCTGAAGTGGTCTGCCAGACCTTGGAGCGCTGAATCTGGAACACAAGAGGCTTTCCTTGGCTCTGAGTTCGGCTCTCTGTCCCCTATGCCTCTCCGCTTCTTAGACGAACTGCTCTTAACAATATGAATGCTTTTAATACAGATTATTTTGGAGATCAGGAGCAAAGAAATTCGTGACTACTCAGTGTGACTGGCCATTCCTAGCCCTATTCACCAAACTTCTTGACCTAAGCAGTTTGGAAGAACTTTAGCATTGCTGTTTAAAATACCAGTATGTCCTTTCCATCTGCTCCCTGGACAAAATAATAATAACGACAATAATAAAACAAAGCAAAACAAAAAAATCCCAAGAAGAGAGAAAAGTCGTCAGCCTGGTTTCCTTGCTTGTCTCTCCGCCCTGCCTTTGTGTGCTGAAGGATTAGGAAAATTAAAAGAGCTGCAGCAAACGGGTCTGAGACCGCGGTAAGATAACCACTCCGCTGCGCTAGGAGCGCGGAAACCCTGAATGAAAAAACAAAATCAATCAAATAAACAAAAGAACAACAACAACAACAAAACCCAACCCAAAACAAACTAAAACAAAAGTAGCGCTGAAGAACCAGCGAGCTCGGAATGACTGTGGCACAATTATTGCCCCCTGACTAGGCTCCCCAGGGACTGTCAAAAGTCTCCCGGGCTTCTAAGGACTCTTAACCTGGAATAACGTTGGATTTCTATTCCCAAGGTCCGCGTCAGCCTCCCACTTGCAGGATCTAGGCGCTCCACATACTCTGAAACAGAACTGTAATCTGACCAACTTTACTCCGACGGTTTCCCGTTCAAACGGGTGGGGGAACCTGTATGCAGAGGCCTGGGAAAGAGAAATAGTTTGTATAGGTCGGGTACGGGAGAAACACTTGAACCAGGAACCACTTTCTTTCCTTCAAACCCAAATGAGAGACTGGATGCAGCATCTAGCCCCTGGAGCTTCTTCTTTGTTACCCTCGAGAGATAGACTCCTGAAAAGTCAGAACACAGGAGTGCCAGGTGAACGTATAGCAGAGACCCGGCGACTCCTGCTTCTTGTTGCTGAATCACATAGCTCCTCTCTACATTTATTTATTGTAGGATTTCATGTGAAACTCTCTCTCTCTGTCTCTCTCTCTCTCTCTCTCTCTCTCTCTCCTTCCCTCCTCCTTTTCCTCCAGAGGAGGACCACAGAGAGACCATAGGATCACTGAAACCCCTGCGGGGGTGGGGGTGGGATAAATACAGGGGCGTCCTCAGGCAGTACTATTCAGGTGTAAGAGCAAATAAATTAAACTCTGTAGCTGTTGATCCAAGATCTAGCCTAGACTTTGTTGTAAGGAAAGTTTGGAAAACAGAAAGGGGAAGTGGGGAAGATGCAGCGTCAAAAAATATGCCAGAGGAGGATGAGAACGGAGGCCTTCCTTTCCTGTCTCTACTGACTCAGGAGAAGTTCCCTGTTGGCCCAGTGAGCCAGGGACCCAACATCGCTTTTCCAATGAGGGAAAACGTTTCGTGTCCCGAAAATAATCACATCCTTATTGGTTTAAAAATGGAAATAATAGAATGAAAACACGTAAGCACAAGCTTTGCAGACCTTAAAGTTTTCAATAAATGCCAACTACCACCACCTCAGTCCCGGCAACAGTAATAAAGGCAACAACCATTTGTGTAATTTAGTCTGTTTGGGGAACTGTCGGTCAGGGAACTCCCTTTACCAATGAAGATCAGCAATTTCTCTGGAACTTGTAATCTTGGCAGAGAGCCGGCCTCTTGAGTCAGAAAGACCTATGTTTAAGTCTGGGCTCCTGGTTTTCCCACCCTGGGCAAGTCACTTTTATTGTTATGGTAGCTTCCTTAAGACTAAGTCGCCTGGGAGCTATTATGATCGGCTTAAAAGAGGTGTAATAGTCTCCAGGCCACTCTGGAGAAAAGAAAAGTTTATCATAACCCCTCCAGAAAAAGGGACCCTTTTAAAAGTTCCGATAATTGAAGCAGCAATTCTCTGAGTGTAATAAATAAGTTAGAAAGTGGCTAATGTAGACTCGGCCTGAGGTTCGTTATTTCCTGGTTTGTTAATCACTGCCCGCTCTAGTCAGCTGGTTGAAGCTGGGAGTGGAGTGGTTTTTACGCCTCTCTACAGGTCGGCGATCTCACAACCCTTGCCCCAGATCCCCACCCTGATAACCATCCTGCCTCCAGCTTAACTTCCTGTCTGCTACTTGAGAGAAACTGCTTTTTTGTTCCTCAAGGAAAACGAAGGCACTCTCACCTGTTCTCTAGTCAATCATTTTCTCTGCCTCCCTAGGGACTTGCAGCCTCACCAGGCACTTCCAAGGGATCGACCCCAGGCTAGTTTTCAGGGGAGTCTCCTTGAGTCTACCTAGCGCAGAAAAGCGTATTACTTGCAGAACCTCAAGAAAATACATTTTTAAAGTTTCATGATTGGAACCTTCTTCTCTGGAGTAGTAACTTCAAAAATTCTACGTTTTAAAGCAAAAATTGCTTCCACTCCAGTCTTGAGTGTAGAAAGCAAGACTCTCGTGTAGTGAACCCTATACAAAGAACTAGTTGAAGACTGGTCCGTGGGGGTGGAGAGGAAACAGGCACACTTGGATCCGTGGGTCAGTCTGGGGTCCAGGGAAGAGGATGAATGGTACCATGAGTCTATGAATAAAAAATACTCCTTGACCATTTTGGCCTGAACTATGCACAGAACGTAAGCTCCTTGAAGGCAGGAGCGATTTCATTTTTCTCTTTCCATCGTCTGTGCATGCCTAGCAAATCTTCGGCGCTTTATAAATGTTTGTTAGTTGAAGCAAAAATGGGTTTCCCCACACCCTTAGGCCAGAAATATTCAAATAATCCGCTCTTTGTCCCTCCTCTTTCCAATTCCGAAAGAACGACAGACACAGACCGATCCCTGTGCCCTGCCCTGGCCCAGTCAGGTGCTGGTCCTTTACCCTGGGGTCCAGTGCTGCTAATCTTTGGCTCTCGCTCCTGGGCAGGGCCGGACTTCTTTCCATTTTTTTTTCTCTCTCGGGAGTCTTGGAGTCAGGGACGCCCTTCTCCTGTGGGAGAAAACGGTTTGGGGGCTTGGGTTAAAGGGAAAGGCTTCGTCTAACGAAAAGAGGGAGGAGTCCTCGGGGCTAAGCTGGGATGGGAGAAAATGCTATATTTCTCCCGGGTGCTTTTTTCCTTCCGCTTGCTCTTTTTGTCTCCACTGGGGAATGAACTGAAGGCCCAGGTTGGGGCCCTAGGGTGATTTCTTTACAGGCAGGTTTTCGAGCCTTTCCTCTGGGCTGTCTAATCGCGTTTTAACTAGTTTTGCCTCGAAGTCCGTAGAAGCGTCCCTAGAGGAAAGGCTATAGAGGATCCTCAGGTGGGTCTGAGGCCATTTCTTCCAATGCAATCTACTTTTTTTTTTTTTTTTTTTTGTCTTCTTCCCAAAGCCTGTCGTCCTTGTCTCTGGGGTTTGCCTCGGTTTTCCTAAATCCTTGGGTAGGCGCGATTCCTTCGGATCTTTCTGTCTTAGCCGATGGAGAACCTAGGCGGTGAACTCGTGTATAGGATGAGGACTAGGGTGGGAGCGGAAGGGGGAAAGAAAGAAGAAATTGCATTTTATGAAGCTACTGAAACCCTCCCATTGGTGTGAGGATGTTGTGTGGAGGTATGAGGGGTCGAACTCTGGAGGGGAAAACAGCAGATTCACATACCAAACTCTCCTTCCCTCAGGACTGGATCTTGGGCTCCAGATCTTACAGGCATAGTTTTGTGCCCTCTGTCTCTGGATAGCATTTTCAGTCACCAGCGAAGGCACTGGCTCCTGCTCGGACTTAGGCAGTGTTTTTGCTGTGGCCTGGGAGCACTCGGCGGGCTTGGGAGCACAGAAAGGTTCATCAGCCCATTGGTCTTCAGCTCCTCTTTGCCTTATTCACTTTTTTTCCACCATTGCACAGAGACCCCCGCAGGGCTACTGGGGGTGGGGGTGGGGGAAAGAAGAGAGCAGCTCACTGTGACTGGGAATGCCGGTGGGGCCGGGTCTCAGAACCTCAATGCAGCTCTTAGCTGTGGTAGATCAGAGTGGCTGACCTCTATAAAAGAGGGGAATGAGCTGAATCGGGGTTGGACCTTGTCCTCATCTGGCCTGTGAGACTATGAACTCAGGAGCTTTGATGACGTAGGCACAGTGACATCTAGACACCCAGATGTAGACAGACCAAGTCAGTCACACGTAGAAACACAAGCACACACTTCTCAAACTGAAACAGCTGCTTCATGATGTTTGAGAAACCTGTCTTCTTCTTCCCTTGTCTCTCTGACAATGCCTAGCCCAGGGCTGGACACACTGTAGGAGCTTAATATATGCTTATTATTGACAGAAACTTCTGGAGGACAGGGAGGGTACTAAGTACTACAACTTACATCACCGTCTGTTTCTCTGTCTTCAGGGGACATGGCGGGGACCTTGATGCCCCATTCCTTTACCCTACAAGAAAATCTATTCTATATTTTGAGGTGGTGGTGGGCATTAGCCAAGGCTGGGCTCTTTAAGAGGGGATACTGGAGTCTGACTACATCTCTAATTTTTCAGTGCTAGGAAAAGAAGGAAAGAAATATTTTCAGAGTTCATTTCTAATCTGGGGGATGTTGCCTGGAATTGAGTTCTGAAAGTTGTGCTTAAAAAAAAAAATTCTCTGGGCAATTGGTGGGTCAGATTGCCTGTGAGAAATGGGCATTTTTTTCCCCATTACCTGTGAGTAACTGTATCAGGGAGGAGAGATTCCTGTCTTGGCACATCTTTCTCCTGCTTTATTTATTTTTCTTACCATTAATTAAGGTGCATAAAGCCTCACTGGGCAACATCCATAGAGCTCTCCCTTGTTCAGTTTCTGCTCTTGGCAGAACAGAGGAGGGCATTTCACCCAGCCCAGGATTGTGGGCACTCCGAACACCAGAGCTTTAACCAAGTTCTCCATTTTCCAAGAAACCTGGTTATATGCCAGCATTGTTCTTAACTCAGAAATCCAATATCTTACTTTGTTGTCCCTGTGAATTAAGGATAAAATTTATGACTGTTTCTTATAGAAGAATGTGTGTTAATTAATTTATTTGCAACAGCACAAGAACATTTTAATGAACTGGGTAGAAACAAGATACTGATGGGAGAATTGGCTATGCCACGGAATCCCTCTATAAGGCTGGTGATGGGGGGGCATGGTTAATTTGGCTTTTCCAATATAGAGTTATTCTGGCATGTGGAATAAGTCTGGCCTGTGGTATACACTAACCCTGGTAACAGTGATCTGGATTATAATGTAGTTTGTCTGTAATAGGGGTGGGGTGGGAATAAATGCATAGATAAAATGTTCAGCTAATGATAAATTGCATTTATGTACTCATACAAAGCAATTTTCTTTCAACAACCCTGTGAGTTGTTGTACAATTTTTATTATCCTTATTTTACAGTTGAAGATACTGAGGTTTAGTGATTTGCCTAGGGACATAGATCTAGTAGGTGTTGGAAGCTAGGATAAGAACCTAGGTCTTGTGACTCCAAGTCTAAAACCAAGTCCAAGTTCTTTCTACTATATTATGGTGGCTCTTAGATTGTCTGTGTAAGGTTATGGTCACTTCAGGAAGCACATGACGTGTCTAAAGATATATTTTATTCTTAGTCAACAAAATGATCAATTGAACAACAAATGTTTTGCTTTTCCTACATGTAAGGTCCTGTGTGAAACCTATGGGGAATTCAAAGACATCTGAAATATTCTTTGCCTATGAAAAGTCTAGTTGGAAAAGTGAGATCTTTACATATGAAAATATAAGTAAAAATCAGCACTAAAAGAGACCTAAGTAGACAGACAGGAAATACTGTAGTGGTTCAGTGGTGTGAGAAATCACTATTAGCCAGGGTGGTTGGGCAAGGACCAATTTAGTGGCATTAAAATTGGGACTGCCAAGGTACTTATATCTATGGTTCTGAAACTGCAAGCAAGAAATGTTGCTTAGGATCTAAGACATCTCCACAGGTCTCATGATGGAAAATGCTATCCATATCCAAAGAAAGAATTATGGAGTTTGAATGCAGATCAAAGCATACTATTTGCTATTTTTCTTCTTTTGTTTTGTTTTCTCTCTCTTGTGGTTCCTCCTATTGGTTCTAATTCTTCCTTACAACATCACTAATGTGAAAATATGTTTAATAGGAATGTATATGTATAGCCTATGTTGGATTGCGTGCCATCTTGGGGAGGTAGGCAGAGAGGAAGGGGGAGAAAAATTTAAAACTCAAAAGCTTATGGAAGTGATTGTTGATAAATCAAAATAAATTAATAAAAAAAGAACTATTGCTAAAAAGCCTTTGGTGGATCCCAAACCAGAGTTCTTTCAGAGGACTTTAGCTGTTATAATATCATGAACATCAGATAGATGTTTTTCTTATTAATGTTTGATTAATAACTTATTAATAACTATTTACATTTATATTAATTGATTGCAGTGAATAACACCTTTTAAGTCACTCTCTCAAACATTCATTCAACAAACAATTATTGGCTGTGTGACATCTCTTAAATGTTTATTAAACTCCTCTTGAACACCAGACTCAGGGAATACAAAGATATGAAAAATGAAATCCCATATTACAAATGATCATTTTAAAGAAAAACAGATGAGAAAAAGAAATCAGCAAACTTATCAATACATGGAAAAAATTCAAAAATTGGTGCCATTTTCCATGCCCATGGGCCTCCCACCCCTACAAAGGAGTGGTGAGGGAGTTATCTTCTTTGGCGTCATGCTTATTCTTTGTAATTTTACAGTGTTCACTTTTATTGTTTTGCCAGTGTTCTTTCCATTTATATTGTTGTAGTCATTGTACATTTTTCCTCTTGTACTTGTCATATTTGTCATTTCTCATGGCACAATAATATTCAATTGGTGCAGGGGTGGGGAACCTGTGGCTTCGAAGCCACATGTGGCCCTCTAAGGTCCCTGGGTGTGGCCTTTTGACTGGTCCAAGTTTTACAGAACAAATTCTTTTCTTAAGGGAATTTATTTTGTGAAGTTTAGATTCAGTCAAAGGGCTACAGTTAAGGACCTAGAGGGCTACATTTGTCCTCGAGGTCACAGGTTCGCCACCCCAGTAATTATTCCCCAACTGATGAAAATCTACTTTATTTCCATTTTTTTGCTATCACACAAAAATACTCCTATAAATATTTTGGTCTAAATAGGGATTTTTAAAAAATCAATGACTTCCTTTGGGGTATAAGTCTAGTAGTGGAATATCTGGGTCAAAAGGTATGGACATTTCACTTATTTTATAAGCATAATCCCAAATTGCTTTCTAGAATGGTCATGCTGATTCACAGCTTCACTAACAATAATTAATAAGCCTATCTCCCCACAATTCTTCCAACGTAGACTTTTCCCATCTTTTGTCATCTTTCTCAATTTTCAGGGTATGAGTTTCAATCTCAGGGATGTTTTGATTTGCATTTCTCTTTTTATTGTTAATTTGAGGCATTCTTTTATATGGTTGTTAATACTTCGTAATTCTTATTTTGAGAAAGAATTTCATACCTTTGAGCATTTCATCTATTGGACAATGGCTTTTGGTTTTACATACACACACACACACGTTGTTTGTGTATAATGAATATCAAACTCTTGTTAGAACAATTTGGTACAAAGAAGTTTTTCTCATTCTATCATTTCCCTTCTCATCTTAGGTGCATTGATTTTGTTTGTGCAGAAGCTTCTCAGCATTTTGTAAGTCAAGTTATACATTTTTATCTTTGTAATTGCACAAACCACTATTTACCCACTCCTTCATTTTTTTTTAACTTTTTGGATGTTATTCTTTCCATTTACATTTTCCTTCTTCTGATTACTCTATTCTTCATCAGTTCATAAAAGACTTCCCACACCTCTTTGTATTCCCCATTTCTTATAGCATAGTAATATTCCATTTCATTCATGTACCATAACTTGTATAGCCCTTCCCCAATTGATGGGCACTTACTTTCTATACAGTTCTTTATAGTTAGAAAAAGTTCACCAGGGCAGCTAGGTGGCACAGTGGGTAGAGCATTGGCCATGGAGTCAGAAGGACCTGAGTTCAAATCTGGCCTCAGACCAGACACTTATCACTTACTAGCCATGTGACCCTGGGCAAGACACTTAACCCCAATTGCCTCCCCAATCCCCAGAAGTTCACCAAAAATATTTTGGTATATATTGAACTTCTCTCTCTCTCTTTGACCTCCTTGGGGTATATGCCTAGGAGTGGGATCTCTGGGTCAAAGTATGAGGACATTTTAGTGATTTTCTTTTTTAAACATAATTCTGAATAGTTTTTCAAAATGGTTGGACCAAGTCACAGCTCCATCAAAGTGCATTAGTCTGCTTAACTTTCTACAATCCCTCCAATTTGACTATTCCCCATCTATCATTATCTTTGTTAACTTGCTGGGTAAAATCTCAGGGCAGATTTCCCCTCCCCCTTCCCTTATTAATAAATGATTTTAAGTGTTCTTTCATATGTTTCTTAATAGTTTGCTATTCTTTGGAGAACTCTTTGTTCATTAACTTGGACAACTTATATATTGTTCCTATTTCTCTATTATTGGACATTTAGTTTGCTTCCAATTTTTGTACACATACATATATGCATGTGTGTATGTTTATATAAATAAATAAAATTTTTCCTAAGAAGGCAAAAGATACACAGAAGAAATATGAAATTGAACTTTTCTGTTTCTTATACCTCTTTTGAATGCTCCCAAGTACTTAGTAGGAGTAAACTCACAGTGGGTACCTAATCAATACATGTTGATGGATTGCAGCCCAAGCATATACTTATTTCAATATGCTAGGGAGACATGATTTAATTAGTGTGCATACTCCACCCTTTTTTATACACCTTCTATTTTAATAATGATAACAAGCGTAAGTGTAATGTCATTTTAAAATGTGGAAAGTATCTAGCACCCCACCTCATTTGAGCCTCATAACAACCCTATGAAATAGATATTATAAGTATTATTATTTTCATTCTATGGATGAGAAAACTGAGACTCAGGTTACGTGCTATTGTTTAACTATTTCATGTGTGTATATTTAGTTTCCTCAAGTAGATTATAAGATCTTTGAATATGAGTTACATCTTCTCAGTATTCCCATAGATAGCTGTATAGAGCTGGCCACCTAGTAATAGCTTTTTGTAACCTGTCCCTTTCATCTTTCTAGTTGTCTTATACAGTAGCTCTACAAATGCTTTATTGGTCTGAACAGGCCTCTCCTAAATACAGGTTGTGAATCTAAAATGAGATCTTGTTAAAAAAGGAGATACATTAAAATGTATTTTAAAAAGAAAATATATATTCATACTTCAATGCAGCCATGATCTCCTTGGTATGAATATTCTCTTCACCTATGGAAACCTAACTTTTCTATGCTTTTTCATTGCAAGTGATTCTTGTTTACGAACTTAAGTTTTACTAATGACTTTTTTAAGAACAAAAGGTATTCTCCCTATTTCCCCTATGAACTGTTCCCTCTTCACCCAATAAAAATGCATACAAAGTTGTACTTAGAGGTAAGGAGACCTGAGTTTGAATATTGCCTGAGATGTTTACTAGCTATGTGACCACGAGCATGTCACTTAACCTCTCTCAGTCTCAATTTCCTAATCTGTAAAATGAGGATAATAATAATACATCCCTGGCATTTGTTTTGAGGACCAATTGAAATAGCATAAATAAAGTGCTCTGCAAACCTTAAAAGGTCATGTAAATGCTAGCTGTTATTCTTATTTTATTTAGTGCTCAAATGACTATGTTTCTGTGACTGTGTTATACATGACAGATGTAACTTCTCATATCTGTAGTTCCATATCTTTATTACCTATCAATAAGTGTGTTTTATCATTTGTAAGACCACGATGTAGATCCACTTCCATATACTTCAGTTAAAACACCAAGGCATGTTGAAGCTTCCACTGGTTCTCTTGTGATTGTTCAGTCATTTTCAGTCATGTCCAACTTTTCGTGCCATTTTTTTCTCCAGTTAATTTTACAGATGAAGAGACTGAGGCAAACAGAGTTAAGTGACTCACTCAGGGTCACACAGCTAGTAAGTATTTGAGGCCAGATTTGAACTCAGAAAGAGAAGTCTTCCTGATTCCAGGTCCAGTACTCTCTCCATTTTGCCACCTAGCTGTTTTTCCTTTGCAAGATTTCCTTAGACCCCACTCTAGCCTAGTACTGCTCACCTAGGACCATGCCGTTATGGATAAATATCAACCAGGTAAGACCCCCTCCACCTCCTTGAAGATCCTATAATGACCAGTGGTATAGATAATGTAATTGTTTCTTAGGATTGTGGGTAATATAATGGACACACTCTTGTCCAGTGTCCTTTGCATATTAGCCTGCAAGACTCTTCATTAAAAGACAATCAGAATTGTTTGGGGCTGTTATTTCACTTTTAAAAGGTCGTTTCACAGCTGTAATAGCACTTCCATGAAATATGGCCCTTTGACAAATCATAACTGGGGATACCGCTTCCTGCTTCCCCGCTGCCCCCTCTCTTACTTACCCCAGCAGTAGAATCCTTAGAGTAGCCATGAAAAATAAATGATGGGATGTTTGTCCAATCAGAGTCATCATCATTAGTGTCCTATTAAGGACCTTTCAGCTACCATTAAGTTACTCACAATGTCAGTTTCTATAAACTCTACTCGCTCCTCAGTTCACCTATATCTTGCCAAAGTCAATACCCTGTGTCTGGGACTGGAAGCCAGCAGGTTTCTCAGCAGGTCACAAGGCTTTGCATCCCATACACACAGCTGTGTGTGTGTGTGTGTGTGTGTGTGTGTGTGTGTTTATTGGCATGAATTTCATACCCATGTAACTATATCTGTATCTCAACAATTTATTCACACATTTATTTATATATCACATATATGCTAATGCTTACGTATCGTCACAATCCTCTGCTTTTATACATGAAAGCACATGAGTTCTTATGTTCCCCCTCGCCCATACCCTGTGAACAAGCAAGTGGCTGCACAAATACTCATGCACACAGCCCCTAAGTATCAGGAGCTCCTCTGATAGACTAATCTGTAGTAATGTGCCAATGGGATTGCACGACTTAGCTTATCTCTGCCAAGTTACAGAGTTAATGCTTTAACCCAAAGGAGTGACCAAGGTGGGCATTTCAGGCATAAGGGGCAGGTCAATAGTAGAGATATTTATAGACAATGTATTCTCCTTGTGAACAGCTAGGTGGCACAGTGGATGGAGCACCAGAGTTGGGATCAGGAAGACCTGAGTTCAAATTCTGCCTTAGACACTTACTGGCTATGTGACCCTGGGCAACTCATTTGACCATATTTGCCTCAGTTTCCTCATCTGTAAAATGAGCTAGAGAAGGAAATGGAAAACCACTCCAGTATCTTTGTCAAGAAAACCCCAAATGGGGTCATGAAGAATCAGACACAACTAAAATGACTAAACAACAATGAGCCTTGAAGCCTACTAATTTGCCACCTATGTGGCATGAACAAAGCTAGCCTTGGATTGGGAATCTAGGCTCCTACAGCCCCATGTCCTGTCTTAGGGGCTTATTCAAGTCCTTTTGTCCCTGCATTTCAGGACCATTTGGCCCAGGATCTCAAGTCCTCACTTGGTTGGGTCTGTGAGAAGAAAGGATAGAAATTTATTGGATAATCAAAAGTTTAACACTCTGGTGAAAGTCACAGTTTTTATTCCTGTCTCTGACCTCCTAAAGAATATTGATTGATTGATGGCCCATTAGTCCCTGAGTGGGATTCTTAGAACCCTGTAAAAAGCACTACCCGCCAGCACATTCCCTCCCAAGTAGGGAGGGAGCCTAACTACTCATAAAAGACACAAATAGAAATATGTGAATTTAGTCAATAAAGGGCTTTAAATTTTTTTAAATAGTGAATTTCATTCCATGTCAAACCACTCAGGTGACAGGAGGGGTATAAATCCAATGTACCCTGGACCATATAAAGGTGGGGGAGGGGGGCAACACTGGTTACATCAGTCCAAACTTGGGTTCTGGGAAGAACAGATGCAAATTCTCCAGATGAATCCAGACCACTGTGGTCTGGATGCAACACTGGGAATTTTACAAGATGAGGTCTTCTCATGATGCATAGAAGACATCTGGGCTTAAATTGGGTTTGCAATGTTATTGAGTGACATCTCTCATGGCAATGACAGTATTTGGCCTTTGGGTTCCAGCTGAAAGCAGAAACCCAGACATGTAAACAGCACACAACACAATTAGCATGTAATCACACATATATTTATACCATACATGTATACAAGGCACATTAATACATACATAAACATATATGTACATACCAAACAAAGATATGAGTCTGTGTCCCCACCATCTATGTATGTACATGAGGCATACTGGATAGAGCATGGAAGATCAAGTTTAGAACTTCAGCTTAGATGCTTTTTAGTTGTGTGAGTAAGGGCAAATCAATTCATTATTCCCATCTCTAAAATGAGATCATAGCAGGGATGGACTGGTAAATGTTTCACAATTGCTCAGGGCGGGAGGGAAATCATGCAGGACACTTTTAAAGTTTAATTTGCATTATTAACATTTGCACCATCACATTCTTAGTTTAACAATGAACAAAACAACAAATCAAGCCCTGGTTTGTAGCATTTGCTGATTTTCAAGATGTAAATGCTCACATTGAAAATTTAACATTCAATGGTTTGTTGGCTGCAGCTTACCTGTGGTACCTGTTTTATGGCATTGCTGTAAGGAAATTGCTATATAAACGTGAGTTATTGTTAGATACACACATATATATTTATATACACACATATAAACATACATATATATATATGTATATATATATACATGTACTTATGTGTATATATGAAATGTGTATGGAGTTCTTAGTTTTCTTAAAGGTTCAAATCAAATGCAACTTCCTCCACAAAGTCATTATTGATCCCTCCCTCCTCTGCCATTTGTTAGTACTCAGGGAGGTGGTGAAGTGGATAGAGTACTGGACCTGAAATCAGGAAGACTTGAGTTCAAATGCAGCTTCAGACACTGACTAATTGTGTGACCCTGCACAAGTCACTTAATTTCTGTTTACTTGATTTCTTCAACTGTAAGATGAGGATAATAATAGGACATCTCTCCCAGAGCTGTTGTGAAGATGAAGTGAGATATTTGTAAACCATTTAGCACCGAGCCTGGCACATAATAGGTGCTATGCATGCTATTATTATTAATTATTATTAATTACTCCCTGTTTATTTGTCTGTGTTTATGTTGTATTCCACAATAGAATATGATCACTTTTAGACCAGGCACTGTATTTTTGCACCTTTGTGTCTTCCAATCCTAGCACAATGTCTCACACACGGTAGGCAATCAATAATTTTAAAAAATGTTGTTGAGTACACATGAACATATGAACACATATGAACATATGTCAAGCAGTCACATAATCACCCAAGTGATTTTGGGTTCCCTCTGTGCTTATGAAAAGATCAGAACCGATTCTGTTGGAATGCTCCTTGCAACTTTGAGTCACTTCATGAAGAATGAACTCCACTGGCAGATGGGAATTTGATCATAAAACTTCAAATTCAAAGCTATCTTAGTGATTATCTGTAGTCTTGGAAATATGACAGAATATTGGCTATAGGGGAAAGGGACTAAAGGAATTCTAATGTTGGGTTTTCTTCCCCTTTTGAGGCAGCATTCTTAATTGGAAAAATGTGTCTATCATACATTTTATAAACTTTGTTGCTACTGTAGCATGTGACTGGGGACATGATTCCCCTGAATCTACCATCATCTTCAGCTGTCCCTCAATCTACATCTCACCTTCTCAGGCGAAAATCTTGGAGGGTCAAATATAACAAACTTTACCACAGGTCATGCTCTGAAGCAATTTGGTTGAATTTAATTCTGTGAAATTACTGTGTTCAGAGCCCTATGCTAGTCACTATGAAAAATAAAAGAGAAAAAGTCCCAATTCCTATCCACATGGATTCTCAGCCTAGTTTTAGAAACAAGACTTGTATACATGCAACAGTGAAAGAATCTCCTCCTACCTCCTGTAAAGCAGTGAGGGTTAATGCTAGGATGAATGGGGCTGAAAATACCAGCTAGCGAAGGGCAAATAAAAGGCTGCCCCTGGAAATCATTGTGAGCTGAAAAGACAAGCTTTATGGTATTATCCATGTGTCATGGCTAGGATTTAGATCCTTAGAGAAGGAGTTGAGAGATATTATGAACAGTAACAGTGCAGGTTTAGAAGCAAATGAACTATGGCATAATAAAATGACCTGGCTGGAATGGAGAAGTCTACCTTTTCACCTATTTCTGTCCTAATTCAGGCCCTTCAACCAAATAGCCTCTTCAACCACTCTCTCTTCCTTCATTCTCCCCACCTCTCTAACTAAACCTATTCATAGCTACTAAAATAATCCTTATAAAGCTGGGCAGAAACTTAAGAACCCCAATGCCCCACTGTGCATGTTGGAAGTGCTTGAAAGAGCTAGCTGAGAGAGCTATGGCACTCTCCTTCAGGTAGAGAATTATTAACCATAGCAACCCCTTTGAATGACTTGCAACTATTAGGTGGGATTGGAGATGGCTGAAGACAAGTTGGAATAGAAAAGTAAAGCCCAGAGGGACCAACAGATACATAGCCTCCAGCAGAGAATAGGTTTATCAGAGGGCAGTACAGTGATATTGCCAGAAAACATTGGCAGCTCTGCAGCACTGGAAGTGTGGTTGCCACCAAGCACATGTTCTGGCCACATGTTCTTTATATTTGTATGTCCAATGTGTGATCCTTATGCAAACTCATTGTTACCCCTAGGGTGAGTGTTTATTTGTGGAACAGTGAATTTCAAGTTTGGACAGAGGGTTAACTAGTGGTATAGTGGATAGAGTGTAGACTAGGAATCAGGAAGACTTGAGTTCAAAACCTGCCTTAGACTCCTATTAGCTATGTGAACTTGGCAATTAATTTGATCTCTCTGTGGTTCAGTTGGTTCATCTGTAAAATGAGAAGGTTAAACTTTCCTTCCAACTCTAATCTATGATCCTATTGTCCGATGATGGTGCTGTTCTGTTTGAACTGCTCTTACTGTGCTATTAAAAAAAAAATCTCTTTGCTCTAAAATGTGCGTCATTTTGCCCACTACTAAAAGTATACATTTTAATGGGGGCTTGTGATTTATGGCTTGGATAGAAATCTGACCCACAAAGTATATAGTCATTGAAGTGATTTTCTTGGGGTCCAGGATTGAGGGAACTCTGGGTGCTATTGATTGCTTACTATGTACTAGACGCTAGTGCCCCATTGTGACATGAAGTAAATCCTGGGGTCTCTAAGTCTGTGGAACACCAGCTCTGGAAGACTCTACCAAATTGCAAAGGTTTCAAATACAGTTTCAGCCATAGATTGTACCTCTCAAGAGGAGACTGTAAATATGGAGGCACTCTTTCCTAGTATGTTGATGATATGGTGGTGCATTTGCTTGATGATAAAAAATCACGAAGCAAAGAAAAATTTTAAATAGTTAACTTCTCTGTGTCTCTTTTCTCCTTCTGCAGTGATAGTAGTAGAATGGTGGGAAAGGGGCAAAGGGTTTTTAGAATCACACAGTTTTCAGACCATCTGTAAACATTAATTACTTTAAATGTCAGATCCTTGTCCAACCCCCAATGAGTTGATAAATTACTGGAGGAACTGAAGCATATAAATATTGACATTTTCACTATAAATGAAACCAGAAAACATAAGGAAGTTATAGCTAAGTGAAAGGATGGTTAACAGGTTCATCTTGGAGAGTAATTGGCAGAGCTGGTTTCGTTGTGCTCCGCAAAGCAACAAAAAACATCATTTCATGGTACATGTGGTCATCTTGTCTTGCAGTACTCATGATAAGCATAAGCAAAAAGACCACCATGAAAACAATCACAGCTTATGTGCCAACATCTGTTGTAGAAGATGAAGAGATACTCTTTGTTGTATTTGACAAGATCCTCTAAGCCCAGTCAATATATATTGATACTTGGTGACTTCAATGCAAAGGTGGACAGAGGGAGGATGGTGAAAAAAAAAAGATATGCTGAACAGTATGATTTAGGATTAATAAAAGAAAGAGACCAGAAGCTTGTAGAAAACTCAGATATCTCCTACCTGTATATCCTGAATCTTTCTTTGAGAAGTTTTTAATAAGTCACCAGACATTGAAAACACCCAATAACATCCCACACAAAAGTGAACTTGGTTATATCTTTGAGACAGGAAATGGCTGGTTACTGATGGACTCGCCATTTCTGAAGCAGCTGTCTCAGTTCGGTCAGACCACCAACCTGTTAGGGCAAAGGTCAAAATCAACACTGAAGAGGAGGCATGAAAGAAAGGATAAAGACAAGAAAAAAAAGCAGTGCCTTATAGCTCCAACAGCTCCAACTTGATGTATTCAAATGGGGTATTGATTCAGAAAAAAAAAGAACAGGAAATGGCTAAGGAAAAAGATGTTTATTCTGATTATCCCGTTTTTACAAAAGTTTAGCCTACATAAAATAATGGCCACAATGAGGAGACCAAACTGACTCAGAAATCACCTTAACTAGTAAACACTTGATCTCCTTACCAAACATAGAGACCCAACAGCCAAGGGCAATTCTGAAATTTGATACAAACTGCAAAATGCTTCAATGAACAAATATGAGTAATGTACCCTCACAAAACAATAAAGAGTGGTTAAGGGGAAAAGAGTCTGCAGAAAGATGGCTTGAGACCCAGCCAAAGGCCGGGTAATCCCCAAATCATTTTTAGATGAAACTTTAAGGAGAACAATTAAATGAAATCCAGCTTCAGACACTCATTACCTGTGAGACCCTAAGCAAGCCATTTTAACCTGTATCACTTTCATTTTCCTCACCTATAAAATGGAAATGATAACTACATCTACCTCTTGTGGTTGAGATGAGGATCAAATGAGATACTATTGGTAAAGCACTTTGTCAACATTAAAGCATGATATAAATGTCAAAAAATATTGAAGGCCCCCCCAAAAGAGCTTTTGTTTACATGGATTATATCTATCATATTTACAATATTAGAAGTTAAAATGTTTTAGTACTGTTATGAAAATATTTCTAACCTCTCAGACTCTGGGAAAGGGTCTTGGGGATTCCATGGGTCTCTGGACTATACGTTGATAACTGCTGCATTAGGTCATGTTCCCTCCCAACAGGTATATGGAACTGTCATGGAGAATACTTTACATGAAGTCTAAACAGCAAAGGCATTCCTTAGAATTAGTAAGGTCCTTCAGACATTATTAGTTATAGATGATATTGTGCTGATTTCATCAAGCTCCAGAAACTTACAAGAACTTCTTGAAAAGACCCATAATCTCTCAAAAGAGAGCATTCTAGTAATCCACAAGAGAAAAACAAAATGGATGAAGAATGTATATTATTCCGAGTATGACATATGAATATGCTACATTGGGTTAGTATGTCAGTACACACATGGTCACACATTTTAAATAGAGAATGAGTTCCTTATTCACAATAATTTCTCCTGTTCCAAGAGTTGGATAGAAGGAAAAGAGTAGGTTGGATGGTATTTGGAAAATTGTGCAGTACTTGCAAAGATCGAATTTGCTTTCTAACACAAATCCCATTCTTTTTTTTACATCAATATTCTTCCAGTGATGGAAGCTGTGAATTGTGACACCCCACAATCTACAAAGAATCAAAATTATAGGTAGCCCAAAAGGCAATGTGTGGTGGTCTTAGAGGAGTTGGAGTATATTGGTACAATATCTTGTGTGCAAGGAGTGATCTAATACATATCAGGTAGAAAGTGTATCATGAGAAAAGTAGGTGTCCAGAAAAGGGACATATCAAGAATGAGAGATAAGAGATGAACAGGCCAAGTGTTGAACTTTTTCCCTTGGCATCTTAAAAGACTTAGAGGAAGGGGGCCAGTATAAAGTTCCCAATAGAATGTAAGCATCTTGAGGTCAGGGGCTGTTTCATTTTGGTCTATTTATTCACAGTACCTAGCACAATGCCAATCACATAGTAAGCACTTAAATGCTTGTTGATGGATTGCTTGAGTCTAGCATTTGGGGTAGATACTCTGTGGAGAATTTATAGGAGAATATGCACATAAATAGGGAACAAAATGAAAATACCTGGATAGCTTGAAGAGAATGTCTGCATATCTTGGACTCTAGTGGACTCACAGTCCCTAGAGGAAAGGGATTGTTTTTCTTTTTAACCTTTTTAAATTCTCTGTGCTTTGCATAGAATAGGCTTCAATGGAAAGGAACACAATTGCCTATTTAAGGAGAAGATAGAAAGCCCTTTACAAAGGTGTCAAAGGAGTAGAGGAAAGGCTGAACTGTATCTATTTCAATGTTTTTAATTTGCCCTCTATCAAAATCTTTCTAGAAGAGTGAGATTTCTTTTTTTCCTTTTAGGCAATTGGGGTTAAGTGACTTGTTGAGGGTCACACAGCTAGTAAGTGTCAAGTGTTTGGTCTGAGGCCAGATTTGAACTCAGGTCCTCCTGACTTCAGGGCCAGTGGTCTATCCACTGCGCCACCTAGCTGCCCCAAGAGTGAGTTTTCTTCAGAGAAATCCAAAGGGAAGGTCTCCATCCCAAGGTCAGACCATTTCATCATCCTTTGTCAGTCATTAATCCATCAATAGGCTAATAGATTTAAAACTTTATGGGTCCTTAGAGGTCATCCAGTCCAATTCTTACTTCACAGATGGCCCAGAGAGGTTAAATACCATGTCCAAAGTTGCACAGTAGTGGACTCAGGATTTAAGAACTAGTTCAAGGGCTCTTTAATAAAAATAATGACAACAAGCATCTTATAGGTTCCTAAAAGCAGGTGATACTGCCTCCTAGGGGGTGCTGGAATGATGGGGGTGGTGGTGGTGGTGGTGGTGGTGGTAGTAGTAGCCTCGGGTGCAATTGGGGGGGCATTGAATAAAAATAAGGAGGCTTTGGAAGCATTAGGAAAGAAGAGAAGATAAAATTTTGAAAAACTGTTGGTACATGTTTCATCTGTTGTGTAACAGAGTTAAAGTCGTAGTGATTACATTATTTTCCAAATAAACAAAATGCAAGTTATAATTGATCAGTAGTCAAGTCCACTGACAGGTCTTAACAAGCAAGTGTTGGCAGGCAAGCAAATTACACATTGTTGGGAAGTCCAGCATACATCGGTAGCAATATGTTCATGTAACGACTTGTTAATAATATGATGCTTTATGGTTAGGTGACACAATATTGCATCATCAAAATTTCAATGCAGTAAAAACCCCACAAATTTGCAATAAATTATTAAATTTAAGATGCATTTTATTTTTGCTTTTTGATGAGGCAATCGGGTTTAAGTGACTTGCCCAGGGTCACACAGCTAGTAAGTGTCATATGTCTGAGATTGGATTTGAACTCAGGTCCTTTTGATTCCAAGGCCATAGCTCTTTCCACTTCACCACCTAGCTACCCTTGATGCATTATTTTTTTAAAAAATACTTTATGTATTTTTTTGAAATGACACAAATTTTAATTAAAGAAAGTAGATTTCCAGGGCGGCACTGAGTTTTTGTTTTTTTAAAGGGGGCGGTAAGCCAAATAAGTTTGGGAACCTCTGATATAGCACTTTGATATTTGTGAAGCTCTTTACAAATATTATCTCATTTTATCTTCTCGGCAACCCTGGGAGGTAGGGTCATTTATTTGCATTTTACAAATGATGAAAATGAGGTAGAAGTTAAGTGATTTGTCCCAAGCCACACAGCTCAGTAAGTACCTGAGACTGGATTTAAACTCAGATCTTCCTAACCCCAGGTTCAGCTACCTACTGCCCACTCTATCCATGGCACCATGTAGCTTCTTTTTTCCAATACACTATGGAGAATCAAGCAGTGCTATAAGGCAAGTTGAAGATGTGGTTCCTACCTTCAAAGTATTTTCAAGGACTCAAAGCAATTAGAAAGCAATACAAGAGAGAATGAGATTGTATATCATAGTCTAGAAATACTACCTGTGAGATTGTTGTAGACTGGAGTAGTCAGGGAAAGAATCATAGAAGTAAATTTCAAACCAAGTAGGGCAGTGGATAGAGCGCTAGCCCTGGAGCCAGGAAGACCTGAGTGTAAATCCAGCCTTAGTTACTTGACACTTACTAGCTGTGTGACCCTGGGCAAGTCACTTAACCCCAATTGCCTCCCCAAAAATAAAACAAAATAAAAAACCAAATTGAATTTTTAAGAAAAGGAAGGTAGAAATATACTCCAGGGTAACAAGTAGGAAGATTGTTGTCCTGTGCAATCTAAGAATAAAAGTACTAGAGATGATAGGGTGGAATCAGGAAATCTTTTTGGAATTGACTCCGATACCTGATTCACAGATGACACGAATGGAACTCATCCAATGAGACAATATTTGTAAAGCACTTAGTGCTGCGCCTGGCATATAGTATATGCTTAATGAATGCTTATGCCCTTCCCTTCCCTTCCCTTCTCTATGTGACCTAGTCAGCAGGGTTAGATTTCCGCAGAAGTCTGGTCACACTTTTATCCTATTTTTTATGCCTCTTTCTACCTCCTGGAATCCTTCTTCTCTCTGCCTTAAGGACTCAGTGCCCTCATGCTGTCTCCTCGGCTCAGTGGTCTCCAAAGTGGGAGCCCTATATTCCTAGTGGATGGTCATATAATCCCAAAGGAGCTGTTGCATGACCTTGAGCATAACCAACTGGATGGTGGGAAGATGGATTGCAGCCCAGCCTTCCCACTATAGCCAATCTTGGTGCTTATCTCCAAAACAACCTCACCTGTTATTATTCCTGCTCAGCCTCCTCTTACACTGGAAGCTTTCAACATCATTCTCCATTTTGGACATTAGTCCTTCAGGGTGACTGTAACCTAACTGTACCTAAGCATGCGTGCTATGCGGACAAAATTGTCCCTGCCCCCAGCATATCCATACTATTGTTGGCAAGTCCATGTGAATCACATAGGAGGAGCAGGCATGAGTTGGGTTATAATTTGCTCCATAGATTTCATTAGGTTACTTTTCACTCCAAACCCATTCCTCTGCCAAATGTCCCCATTTTTTTTGGTGCACCATGATACCTCAAGTAATTTAGGTTCACAAACTTGGTTTTATACCAGCTCCTTCTTCTTTCTTACCCCACATATCCTGTTACCAAGCCTTGTCCTTTTATCTCCACAACATCCCCTGCAATTATTCTTTTCTCTCCACTGACACAGACCTTCCTTTATCACCTCTTGCCTGTACTACTGTAATAACCTCCTAGTTGGTCTTCTTACTTCGTGCCCTTCCCCATCTCCTCCACCAAGGTGCCAAACTGCTCATCCTAAAGCCCAGGTCAGAGCATATCATTCCCTTTCTCAATAAACTCCAGTGCCACCCTACTGACTGTAGGATCCCTTCATAACCTAGTTTAAGGATTCTGGAGGACCAAAGATTGGGTATATATTCCAAGAGTCTAAATTACATGTTGGTAGGAGTTGCCTTCCTATTTTTGCTTATGCTCTTTCCCTGTCAGACCCACCAAGAAAGTTTTCTCCCCACTTACTGGCTTATTCAAATTTTATCCATCCATCAATCTCATTCTGCTAGGAAGTCATTTTTCTTCTCCGATCATCCGGACTCCTTCTTTGATTTTCTACAGTATTTATTTTGTCTACTGAAAGGGGAAGGATGATTTTGTCAATGTGGAGAATTCCCAATATTGAAACTATCTCTATCAAGAGAGATGAAAACCAATCTAGACTAAAAACCAATGGAGCAGTTAAGTTCTAGGGAGCTGCCTGAGGGACTAAGTTGAGTGATTTGCCCATAAGTATCTGGGATTTGAATCCCTTCATGAATCCTAGTCCAGAACTCTACTGCTTCAGAATGCCTCAATTTATGGTCTATGGTACTCCTTTAACATTAAATCTAAACCATCATACATAGTTTTCCATTTTCAGAGACATAGGATCATAGATTTAGAGCTAGATGAACCATAGATGAAGAGACCAAGGCCCAGAGAGGTAAAGGGATACACACCTAGTAAATGGAAGAGTTCTGATGACTAGAACACAGGTCCTCTGAAGTCAAACCCAGTGCTCCTTCTATCACCCTGTATGCTTTATTTCTCTAAGTAGACTTACTATGTACTAGGTGCTGTGTGTGCTAAGTGTTGGGAATGCAAAGAAAGGCAAAAGACAGTCCCTATCCTTGAGGAGCTAACACTCTAAAGGAGGGAAGGAAGAAAAGAAGGAAGTTGGGAAGGAAATGAAGAAATAAGAAAAAAAGGAAACGAAAAAGGAAGAAAAAGTAGGAAGCAAGGAAGGGAGAAAGAGGAAGAAAAGAAGGCAAGAAAGAAGGAAGGGAAGAAGAAAAGAAATCAGGCAGGAAGGAGGAAAGATAGGAAAGGGGAGGAAGGCAAGAAGGAATAGAGAAAAGAAGGTGGAAGTAAGAAAGGAAGGCAGGAAAGAAGAAATCAAAGAAGGAAGTAAGAAAGGAAAGGTAGACATGAAAGAAGAAATGAAAGAAGAAATGTGGAAGGAAGTAAGGAAGTAAAGGGGTAGGAGGGGAAGACAACAGAAGGGAAGAGAAGGAAAGAAGGAAGAAAGGAAGGAAGGAAGGGACAGAAAATTAGCTAAATCTCCTGAGGGATTGGGATAGGCAAATTCTCTAGATAATACCATGCTTTCACTTTTAGCCAGTTTCTTCGAATATTGAACTTTACCGTCCTACCCCCAAGACTGGTCATAAGAAACTCAGTTGACTGGTTTATCTCTACTCTTGTTCACTTTTGTGGAGAGATACACAATGGTCAGTAAAATCATCAGAGAATGATCGTTAGAGTTTAGAAGCATAGGGGGTTGAGAGCTCACCAAGTCCAACACTTTCATCTTACAAATGAGGAAACTGAGGCTGAAGGAAGTGAAGGTTTGTTCAAGATCACACAGCTGGTATGTCATAGAGCCAGAATTCCCCTCCCCCTTTGATTGTCTGACTCCATATACAATGATCTTTTTGCTAAACCACACCACCTCTAGTAGGAAAAAAGAGGCAACGTGTAAGGTTCAGATAATGTGCAGACACGACAATCGACACCTAAAGAACGCAGCATTCACTGATAGGACACCGCACTCTCAGGTCCCCAGCAGCAGTGACCCCTGAGCTCTAGAAGGATAAGGGAAAGGATCCTGGAGCCTCATGTCTGAAGAGAAGAACAGGTTGGAGAAGAGAAAAGATTCAAATGTGTAACAAAACTTGGATTGTTAAACTGTCTTTGGTCACGTCTGAGGTGGGAGCAAAGCTGCTTCTTAATGAAGGAACTGGCACATTGTGGGGGTAGATAATCCAGCAGGGACTGAACTCGGCAGAATTGGAGGGAAGATATTTTCACAAGGATGAACTGTTCTTGAACAATTTCCTGTCTTCACACAGTTGTTTTTTTTGTTTTTTGGTTTTTTTTTTGCATCAGCAGCTTGTTATCTGACTCCAGCACTTACAGAAATCCACATGGGAACAAAACCTTCTTATAAAAATGCTTCCCTCTCCAAAGGCTCTGGCCATGAGGGCAGTCTAGGCTTTGGAAGTCAGCAGAGTAAACAGTATCCAGTTGGTACAACTTGAAGGCCCCTGAGGATATATCCATGCTGCTATTATCTATTGTTCTACCATTAGAAATACATTCCATTGTCTTCTACTAAACTGGAATCCTGCTTCCCACCTTCAGAGTAGTAACAGAATAATCAGTCACTTTCACCTTAGTATGAATTACAGACAGACGGTAGAGAAGTTGGTCTATAATACAGGGCACTATTCAAGGAAGACAAAACTAGGTGGGCATTTTGAAGACTCAGCGGTGGCAGTGAAATCATCTGAACTGTTTCTGCACCTAGAAAATGAGGCAGACTCAAATACATTGATAGGACTGGTCTTTCTCCATTATTAACTGGGTGAAGCGTCAGTTTTAATTTAGGCATTAGCAGGATTAATATTTACAGAGCAACTTCAAGTTCCAAATAGTCTTTTAACTGCTAAGGTTGTAACATGGTACGTTACATTACAAGTAAAAGGAGGTAGAGAAAAAAAAAAGGAAGACAAGTAAAAATGGAACTCCTGAACAACATGGAATAGCTTTAAAATGTTTGACTTCAAGATTCATAGTCATTCATCAACTCAGAGGAGAGGGCTTTATAACGTTTTGGGCATGATCAGGCATCTAGCCTTCAAATGGAAATCATTCCTTTGGTTTTCTCTCTAGAAATGACACTCTCTCATAAAAAATATTAAAGAGAGCAGTTTCATTTCTGAATGTTCCTGAATGCTGGGTCACCTTGTGCAGCATGCCAGGATGGTCTGGCAGGGTCAAGCAAAAGCTTTTAAAATCATCACAATCGTCATTACCATCACATAAATCATCTTTGTGAAGTAGGTGCCATTATTTTCCCCATTTCACAAATGAGGGGGCTGAGGCTGAAAGGATAAAATGACCAGCCCCGGACCACATATCTGGTAAGTGTCCAAGGCAGTATTAAAACTCAGGTCTTCCTGATTCCAAGATGGTGGAGATCCAGGTATGTTTACAGGCAGTAATAACAGTAACAATAATGATAATGATAGTAGCTGGCATGTATAGAGTGCTTTAAGTTTTGCAAAGTACTTTATAAACATTATCTCATTTAATCCTTACACTAACCCTGGGAGGTAGGTGCAAGTATTATCTTTATTTTATAGCAGAGGAAACTGAGGCGCTGAGAGGTTAAGTGTCTTGCCCAGGGTCACATAGTTAGTGTCTGGGTTTGAATTTAAACTTAGGACTTTGAGACTTGATTGTGTAAGGAAGGAACAGTGAGTTAGGCAAAACTGAAGAGGCAGGGAGGTAAACGGTGGGAGAAATTCTTGAAGACTGGAGGGTATAGGATGAAATCAAGGACACCAGTAGCAAGGTTAGCCTGGGTAAGGAGAAAGGGCACATCTTTGTCAGAGACAGGAGTAAGAGAGAAGAGAATGGGGGATGATAAAGAAGAATTTTGAAAAGAGGAGAAAGAGCACAAAACAGATGGTCCCGATTTTCTCAGTAAAGTATGAAGTGAGGTCCTCTAATGAGAGAGAGGCAGGGAGGGGGGTGATATAGGAGGCTTAAGGCAAAAGTTTGGAACAGCTGCTGTCAATCAGAGGAGAATAAAAGCCTTGCTACATAGAAGTGATGGCCTACTTGAGATTAGATAACATGTTTGTTGTAGACTCAGTCAGCATGTGCGGAATCATAAATAGTAATTTTGGTGCCTGGGGCAAGTGGGAATAAATGTTCCCTTGAATCAACCATAGGAGAAGAGACTAAGAAACACTGTCTCATAGGGGAAATCTAAATACACTGGAGTCCACTCTGGGGAATTCACAGCTCAAGTTGGAATAGATTGAGATAGGACTGAAGAAGACCTAACCAAGCATGTGAGTAAGGGAAAGGAAAGCAAGTCACCTGCTATCTTTGTAGTTTAACTGATTATTCTTTCTGATTTCTATGCTGCTGAAGGAGTAAAAATTCTGTTAAAATATGACAATTTTTTGAAATTACATAATATTTTAAAATTATGTACCCTCTAAATTTTGGTGACCTGGGCCAAAGGCCCAGTTCTCCTGCCCTAGTTATGGCTCAGCATGGATGTGTGACGTCCTCCAGTATTGTTCAGCAAGGAGGAGTGGAAAATTTGTATGCTGGGGGCAACGAAGGTTAGAGGTTGGTGTGTCATGAGTTTTCTGGTAGAACAAATAGGAAAAGGATTTAGTGGCATAGAATACTTTGTAGTTGAACTGGTTAACCATATGGTCGAAACCTCAATGGGAGTAAAGTCAGGATAGAGAAGAAATGTTGGACTGAGAGAACAGGTAGGGGTACATTAACTGGAGGTCATATTGAAGATTAAGAATAAATTTTAGAGGAAAGAAACAGAAGTAGATATGGAAATACGGGAGAGATTGGAAACCAGAAAGAAATTTCACAAATCTTTAGATAAATTCACTGACAGGACAGAGACAGTTTCAGGCTAATATTGCCAGAATACTTTTTTTTCCCCTAAAGTCATGACATGTCACATGAATTAGAAGCAACTGACTTCTATGATGAAATATTGACAGTGCTAATCAAATACTGGTTAGACAGCAATCCTATTTCAGGACCACCTGGGAAAAAGTAGGGTGATCTGTTGGAACAGGCATATGCACTACCTCCCCACTACACACACCAAGAAGGAAGGAGAATATGGTTTCTTGAACCTGATGTAACAATTCAGCTATGTGAACTCTGTTGCCAGAGAACTTTTTTCAATCTTTAGAAAAGGCCAAGAAAGCATTGAGTTACAGAGAAAAGCCTGACTTTATTGCCAGGAGAGTGAGACTGTATCATTAGGCGATGACACATTAAGACAGGTGGGGTGGTATAGTGGAGAGATCCTATGGACATAGGATCACCAATTTTGAGCTGGAAGGGACCTTTCACTTTATCTAGTCCAATTTCCTTGTTTTAGAGATGAAGAAAATGAGGCCCAGAAAAGCTAATTGACTTACCCAAAGCCACATAGGTAGTAAGTGGCCAAGCCAGGACTGGCTACTTCTCAGGTTCCATTACAGTGCGGTTTACCCATCACATAGTGATGCAGCATGTATCTCTTACTGGGATGGGGCAACCTTAGAACTCCATGGATGGCCTCTGGTGCAACTCCAAGGTCATGTCTAGATTTGGCTCTTAATCATGCTTCAAATCCTATTTCTCCTCATGAATTTTTGGAGGACCTGCTCCTGCCCTAGAGTGAACTTAGATACTGTGAGAACGAATTATTTTAGTGACTGAAACAGTTCATAAATGCTCACGTGAAGTAGCTAAAACTTACCGTCATCCCCTGAAGCTTAGGCATTTCCTACGAGAGCCTAAATTGCTTTTCATTTTCAGGGTTATATGTTTTTCTTTTGCAGTGCAGACTTGCTGTACCCTGCTTGCCATCTGAGAAGCATTTCTTTCAGGGTGTCAAAAGGATACGTCATGCATTTGGAATGAGGACTAAATTAAAAGGCCACATTGCCGAATAGTTACATAAATAGTGAGATACTCCAGGCCTTTTCCAGTATAAACCATTCATTTGGCAGTCTTTCCTTGATCAGCAAATGCACAATGTTAAAGGACTCTTGCTTGGGCTCCCGCAAATGCTCATACATGCATGCATGATCACACATGTACATGCATACACGTGTGTCAGTAAGGAAAGTACACGATTATTTGAAATTGATGTAAAATTTTAGTCTACACGACCTCATTCCCACAGAAATATTTTCTGCCTTTGGAGGAGGTACAAAGTGAATGTGAATGGTGGGAAGACTGAGAGCCCTTGTAAGAGGGGGTATTTCTGCTGCTTGTTCTCAGTTAGGGTGCCTGAGAGAGTGACTTTGGGAATTGTGGAAGTATTGAGACAGCATTGTTTGTACTCAGGCAAACTGGTTGCTACTGTCCTGCTAGATTTTGTTCTGCCTAGGAAACTTGCACAGGGTAGGGGATGAATGTGAGAGGGTCTTCTTTCTCAAGTGTTCTTCCTTGGTGGTAGAGATAAAGGGTTACTCAGAGCCAACATCCTTTAAAAGAGACCAATTTATCTGAGGCAAGTCGTCATCAATGTCCATCATCCTTATGGCCTGTCTAGTTCACACCTTGACTTTTTTGGGGCTATTTATAGATATACAAAAATCCCTTCCTCCAGATCCTCCCAAACCACATGACATCATCTTCCTTGTACCTTCTTTGTATAGTAGGCTCTAACACGTTCACATAAAGGATCAGCCAAGGAAGGAATCCTAGGCAACGCTGAGTAATCCTTGAGACAGGGCATCTTAGCTGTACAATCATTCAGTTATCTTACTGTAATTATCTTGTGCAGCAAGCTAGACAAGTGATCCAATCAGAACCCCAGCATCAGTCATGGTTAATGTAGAACTTTACTGTTTCTGGGTGTAGTACATATTTAGCTTTAACACATAAATATAATGGAAGACCTGCCAATGGGGGCCTAGTCTTGGCAGCAAATGCAGTATAATCTGCTTACTGCATGTTTACATGGAGCCTTGGTGAGCCACCTTTCAGGGATGTGTAAGGGGGAGGGGCCCTTTCCTTTAATTCAATGCACTTGTTGGTATTCTGTGATAGTTTCCTGTTCATTTACTTCATGGTGAAGAAAAGCCTTTAGATTGGCTGCCAAGACAAATTCCAGCGTGCATACATGAGGCCTAAACAGGTGAAATCAGTCTCTCTCTATTCCCTTGGAAAAATGGGGCTATAACTCCTGTAAATCACTGGGTGGGGAGAGAGGTAATAGATGCTGCTACTGCCTCTCCACCTGGGCTACCATGTGGTCTTGAGCACATGGTTCTTTTATTTCTTATGTCTCTATTGTGTTTCTTCTCCTGATCCTAGGTGGATGAGTGTTAGAACTAGAATGACTTTGCGAGCTATGAAAGACGGGAAGCATTACCAGGGGTCTTGTGACAGGAGTCCATAGTAGAGTTTGCCAGCAGCTGGGCCTGAGGAGTAACTTGCATGATGCAGACCGGTACTGAATTGACCCAATAAGCAAGATACTGTGTCCTGAAAGTAATGGAGTGACTTCGTTATCAGTTTTGCTGCCCCCAGAAGGGTACTTACATTTCTATTAACCATTCTAAGGTTGAGTCAACTCTCCCCAGAGACCGAGGTATAAAGTGGATAGCCCTGGTTTAGAAGGGATGTTTTTGTATTTCAGTTCTTGTTATATTTTCAGTAAATATCCCTTTGTAAAAGTTGATATTAATGATATTGATTTAATTGATTAATGATATTGAGTTAATTGATATCAGTGATATCAAGGAGCTATTAACTGAACAACTGATGCAAGAGTGCTCATTCCTGGTTTGGTGATATTGAGGATATGGTAACTGGTCGATATTGGAGGAATACACTGGATGGGAGCTAATGAGCTATAGTGCTAGAGAAAGTCCCCTCTCACCCTTTAGGGATCTCTGAGGGGAGCAGTAGCCTTTCTTTCTAGTGTAGTTTGGGGAAGTCACATGGGAGAGGAGCCTATTGGCATTCAATACCTCTTCTTCAATTGATTTCTGTGGATAAATTCACTTGCTTGGCATGATATTTCCAGGGATGTCCACATAGGTAGTGAGGTTGACACTTGCATTACCAGAGCTAGCTCAGCATTGGGGAGGCTCCAAAAGAAAGTGTGAGGGAGAAGAGGAATGAAGCTGCCTACCAAACTGAAGGTCTATAGAGCCATTGTGTTGACTTCATTGTTGTATGACTGTAAAATCTGGACAGTCTACCAGCACCATGCCAGAAAATGGAAGCACTTTCACTTGAACTGTCTTATGAAAGATTCTGAAGATTACCTGGCAAGATAAGGTACAGGACACTGAAGCCATTTCTCAAGCTGAACTGCCAAGCATTTAAACTCTACTGTAGACAGCACAACTCTGATGGGGTGGGGGAAAGAAATCACGTAGCCTGAATGCCAAACCTACATTTACCTAAAACACTTTTTACAGAGAAATCACGCAGGACAAGTACTCACACAAAGGTCAGAAGAAGTGGTACAAGGACACTCTCAAGGTCTCTCTGAAGAACTTTAGTATTGACTGTGAGAGACGGGGCAGGCTAGCATAGGACCACCCAGCATGGCATGCCCACTTCAAAGAAGGAGCAGTGCTCAATGATCAAAGCAGAATCACAGTAGCAAAAAAGGAAATGTGAGATGTGCAAATCTAGTTACATCTCATCCCAAATGTTCAAATGCACTATTTGCTTCCGACATGTGGTAGAGTCTTCTGATTCATGCTGGACTGATCAGCCACAGTGGAATGTACTATACCTTGACCCCCAACATCATGATATCATTGGTCCTCTTCCAATTCAAAGGACGAACAACAGCAGTTTGGGAAAGTGAGCCACAGAGCCTATATGGCTTACACATGGCATCATCCAACCTAATCTATGTGCATACCCCTGTACTTCAGCTGGAGCCATGGAAGATTGCTGATCAGGGCAATGTACTCTTGAGTACAACGACATTTCTCCTATTGGGATGACTCCGTTGGGAGTTCCACTGACAGAGGGACTTTCTTCCCATGCCAGTTCCAGTCACACACAGCTGGGACACTAACAACAATTGTGGCTTCTTTTAGCTCTGTCCTTCTGCTATCCTCTCTCTGACATGTTAGTGCTATATGTCCTTGGGAAGTTATTCCACTAAAATTAAGAAGGGGACCTACATAAGCAATGTAGTTTTGTTATCACTATGTTAACGTACCCCTAAAAAACCTAACAAACTGTACAATGTAAATTCAGTTTCATATACAATCCTCTTTTCTATTCCTTTTTCTATATTGAAAAGTAATGGCCATCAACGATTTTAAAGTTTATGATGAAAATATAATTTTAAAGAAAGTTACTCTATCCCACCTTCTTCCAGTGCCTTGGAGTAATTCATTTGCATAAAACACAAAGTAGATGAGCCACAAAGTGGATGACTGAGAATTGGGTTTTAACAGATGATTTCAACCTGGTCAGAGAATGGGGAGTGAGCAGTGGAGAAATTACGGCTTCTGACTGTATGAGATCAACCGAAGATTTTGGAGACTGCTGGCAGGTCTTACCACTCAGAGTATTTAAGTGATGGATTTCAAGTCCTTCCAGGGAAATTGCAGATTTTCTACTGCTCTCATTTCATTTTTACATGGCCTTGAATATTTTTGTTTCTTTTCATTTTTTGGTGGAAAAAAAAGACCGTCCTTCATTTCAGTTGTGTTTTCTCTGGACAGAGAAGCCTGGAGACCATCCCTTCCAAGACAAATAAGACATAGAAGGTTTGCCAAGTGAGGTATACCAATCTTAGAATAAACCAGAATCACAAAATTGGGGACTATAAGGAAGACAAGTTTGGATTTGAATCTTGCTTCAGACACTTAGCTGTGTGGGACCTTGGGCAAGCCATTTAACCTCTATTAACCTCAGTTTCTTCATCTGTAAAATCTTCAATCTGACATCTATAGCACTTACATGGATGTTATGAGGATCAAATGAGCTGATACATGTAAAGTATCATATTGTTGTTGTTCAGTTGTGTCTAACTCTTTGTTGACCCCATTTTGGAGTTTTCTTGGCAAACATATTGGAATGGTTTGCCATTTCCTTCTCCAGCTCCTTTTACAATGAGAAAATTGAGGCAAACAGGGTTAAATGAGTTGCCCAGGGTTACACAGCTAGTAAATGTCTGAGGTTGTATTTGAACCCAGGTCTTCCTGACTTCAGGCCTGGTGCTCTATCCACTGCACCTCCTAGCTGCCTTAAAGTACTATAAAAATGTTAGTTATTACTATTATTTTCTAATTTTATTTTTTAAAATTCTGAACTTAATAAGGACCAAAAAAGAACATTTCCATATCTGAAACAGAAAATAACAGAGGTTTATGTGGAAAACCACAAATCTTCATGACATAAAGCTTTGTTTTAAAGAAAAATATAGAGTAAATTCAATATTACTTTCAAAGTTGCCATGCTTCTCTGTGTTTCTTTCTGAACTTCTTTCTCTTCTTTTCTGGGTGTTTTAAAAATGCTTCTGTGACCATCTTTTTTTCCTCTTTTCTTTTCTTCCTTTCTTTCTCCTTTCCTCCTTCCCTTCCTTTCTTCCCTTTTTCCCTCTCTCCCTCTCTCCCTCCTGTCCTTCCTTCCTTCTTTCTTTCCTTCCTTCTTTCTTTCCTTCCTTCTTTCTTTCCTTTCTCTCTCTCTCTCCCTCCCTCTCTTTTCTGACTATTCTCTTCCCCCTAAATCCCTTCCCAATTAAAAAAAGAAAAAATCTTTTGTGTTAGTTATTACTATTAACAAAAATCAAACTCATTAAAAGCCTCACTGAATGAATAACACCTTTCTGTCATTACGCATATTCTCAGTCAACAGATGCCAATGGTAAAACTATTATCACAGGAGTGGCTGATGTCCAAGGAATTTCCCGATGTCACTGAAGGGTCCTCATTATTGAAAAGACTTGGCAACAACTGATCCAGAGAACTTCCAACATTGTTCTGATGAGGAACCCAAGGCCTAGAAAAGAAAGTGACTCGTTCACAACCGGTGGGCCCCAAACTGGTAACTGACAGAGCTGGGACTAAAAATCAGGTCCCCTGACTCCCAGTCCAATGCCCTTTCCAGTGCAACTGAACAAATAGGTAGCACAGTGCATGAAATGCTGAGTTTGAATCCTGACTCAGACACTTATTACTTCTGTATCTTCGGGCGAATCACTTAACCTTTCCGTATTTCAGTTTCCTCATCTATAAAAAGGAGATGAAAGCACCTACCTAAAAGAGTTGTTATAATGATTAAATGAGATAATATATATGTATATAACATGTATAAGCCTTAAAGCACTATAGAAATGCCAGCTATTATAGCTTCTTCTTCTTCTTCTTCCTCTTCTTCTTCTACGCTTTCTCTTCTTCTCCTCCTCCTCTTCCTTTTCTCTGATTGTCTTCTTATATATCCTCTAAAAGACTTATATACATACATATACATATATATATGTATATATATATATATATATATAGCAGCTGCTTTGATTGAGTGTATTTATGTGTGTGGGGGTGGGAAAGAGGCACTTGAAACGTTGTCAATAGCAACTGACCAGAAGGTGCATTTTTGTTAGATTTCTGAAGCTTTAGAATCTTGGAAAAACACTAGGGTATGGTTATTGTCTGGGGATCTGGGGAGCGATGTCATCATCAGCAGACATTAACTATGTACTTCCTATGCAGCAGCACTGGACCAACTTCTGAGAGGGAGAGGGGGTTTTATATAGAAAGACATGTAAAACCAAGGCCCTGCTCTCAAAGAACTTAGAATCTAGTTGGGAAAAAAGCAGATATCATAGAAAGTTAACTGACAACTAGGGAAGATGTGGGGATGAGAAATATCAGATGAATAGTACAGACAAAGGATGATGGAGTTCATTCATCCATCCATCCATTCTTCCATTCAATAAAGAGGGATAAAGCGTTTCCTGTGGGATGAACAGGACAAGGCACTATGTTCAATGAGGGAAACATTGCTGTGCACTAGGGTGGTCAGGGAAGTGAGATGTGAGGTGGATTTTGAAAGATGGATAGTATAGGCCCAGATAAGCACAGAAGAGAGGTATGGTATTCCAGGCAGGGAGAAGCATGTGAGCAAAGGGGCAGGGGGAGAATGCCTCTAAAACATCTCCTCCAACAAGCACCCTAAAGCACCCTAAAGGCAGCTCACAGTTTGCTTTATTCCAGTTTCTCTTGGGAATATAGGTATCTGTTGTTTGTCCTTCATATTGGAAGAAGACCAGTGACATCACAGTGTTGGGGTCAAGGTACAGTGTGTTTGACTGTGACTGATCAGTGCACTATGACATTAGAAGGCTCTACCGCAGGTCGGGAGCATTTGCATGTTTGACAACAATCCATTTGAACATTTAGGTTCTAACACATGTCGGGAGCAAACAGTCCGTTTGAACATTTGGGATGAAGATGTCTAGATTTGCGCATTTCACATTTCCTTTGTGCTACTGCGATTCTGCTTTGCTCATGAAGCACAGCGCTTTTTTTGATGCAGGCACACCACGCTGGGTGGTCCTGTGCCAGTGTCTCCCATGTCTCACAATCAATACCAAAGTTCTCAGAGAGACCTGAGAATGTTCTTGTACCACTTCTTCTAACCTCCTTGCGAGCTCCTGCCTTGTGCGATTTCTTTGTAAAATAAACTTTTAGGTAAATGTAAGTTTGGCATTTGGTCTATGTGATCCCCCCTCCCCCATCACAGCCGTGCTCTCTGCAGTAGAGTTCAAATGCTTGGCAGTTCAGATCAAGAAAGGACCTCCGTGTCCTGTACCTTATCTTGCCAAGTGACCTTCAGAATCTTCCTAAGACAATTCAAATGGAAGGGGTTCAATTTTCTGGCATGGTGCTGGTAGACTGTCCAGATCTAACAAGCATATAACAATGAAGTCACCACAATGGCTCTGCAGACCTTCAGTTTGGTAGGCAGTCTAATAACTCTTCTCTCCCACACTTTCTTTTGGAGCCCCCAAACACTGAGCTAGCGCTGGCAATGTGTGTGTCAACCTCATCATCTATGTGGGCATTCTTGAAAGTATACTACCAAGGTAAGTGAACGATTATCTATCATGGAGTAGAAGAAAGAAGACTTAACAAGGAAGACTGAGGTTTTATTAATATAATATTTTGCTTTATTCTTGTCAATGTTTAGGTTGTTCTATAACAAACATGGAAACATATTAAAAGTTATCTAAACTTGTTATAAGGAGTTTGGTGAGAGAGAGAGCCTGGAGCTCTTTGCTAGCTATACTATAAGTGCTTGTGATATTTGCAAAACGCATGATAGTAATGTTCTGATGTTTTTATAAAAATGTTCTTATAACTTTGAATTTTTTTTGCACAGAAGTGTTTCATACATTTCTTTTTAAAAAGTACATCCATACTGCATGTACACGATTTTGCCAATTTTTTTTATGGTAGCATAGACACTATTTACAAAACATTTGTTTAGAAAGTTTTGTGGATTTTTACAGTGCAGTGTTAACAGATAATCTGGGTTCTGCCATTGATTTACTGTATGATCTTGGTAAGTCACATAACTCTTCAGAGTTCTCATTTCCTCTTCTAAAAATTTGGGGAAATAATTTCTATTTGTGGTCCAGTTAATTGAGATAATAAATGTGACCATGCTTTGGGAGAGCATAAAGTCACTAAGCAAAGGAATTCCCCGGAGCTGCCAACATAGTCTTCCCAAAGGCTAAAGCTGGCTACATCCTTTCTCTGCTCAAGAATCTTCACTGGCTTCTTTTTACTTTTAGGATGATTTCCAAATTTCTCAGCTGGAAAGTTAAAGCTTTTCACACTCAGTTTCTGGCTTATGGTTCCAGACTTACTTAACATTATGCTCCTTTATGTATTCTGCATTGCAGCCAAATTGGTGTGATTACCATTGCCAGGGCTCTGCATTTCTTCTGTCTCTGTGCCTTTCTACAGGCCTGTCCCATGACCCTAGTATAGACCCTATCATCTATCTTTTGGACTACTGCAATAGCCTTCTAATTGGGCTAATAGCTCTCCTCACTCCATTTCATCTTCCACGAAGCTCCCCAAGAGGTTTCCTTCAAGAGCAAGTCTTACCATGTCATACTCAATAAATTCTAGTGTCTCCCTATTACCTCCAGGATCAAATATCAAATCCTCTGTTTGGCATTTAAAGTGCAACCTTTACAATCTGGCTCCTTCCTTACTTTTCAGTCTTTTTATACTTTACTCCCCTTCACAAACCACAGTCTAGTTACACTGGCCTACTTGTTGTTCTTCACATACAACACTCCATCACCCAACTCTATGCACTGTCTCTGGTTGTCCCCCACTCCCTCCCCCCCGACCCTGGCCTGGAAAGTTCTCCCTCTTGGTGTCTGCTCCTAGCTTCTCTGGCTTCCTTCAAGACTCAGTTTAAAAGCTGCTCTCTGTAGGAGGCCTTTTCTAGTCCTCTTCCATTCTGAGGCCTTCTTTCTGAGAGTCTCTCTCTCTCTCTTTCTCTCCCTCTGTCTCTCTCTCTCTGTCTCCTCTCTCTTTCTCTATGTCTTTCTCTGTGTCTCATTGTCTCCTTTCTCTTTCTTTCTCTAATGCACACACATCTTATGTACAAAGTTTTAAAAAGGTTGTCTTCCCTTTAGAATGTGAGCTCTCTGAGAGCAAGGAATGTGATCTGTCCTTCTTCCTTCCTTCCTTCCTTCCTTCCTTCCTTCCTTCCTTTCCTTTCTTCTTTTCTTCCTTCCTTTCTTTTTCTCTTTCTTTCTTTCTTTCCTTCTTTTTTGTCTTTCTTTCCCCTAGCATTTAGCAGAGTGCTAGTATGTAATAAATGTTTGTTGACTGACTGCCTGACTAGAATGTATTCCCTCCTAAAACCTATTAGAATTCTTCATTTCTCTCTAGGATCAGTTCAGGTACTCCTTCCTACAGGCATCTTTCTTATAATCATTAGTTGGTAGCGCTCTTTACCTTCCTCAAATTACCTTCCTTTTGTCTTCTGTATAAACATATAAACCCCAATAGCATGTAAGCTCCCTAAAGGCAGGGGCTATTTTTGATTTTTCCTCTGTATCCTCTCCTATGTGACCTGTACATAGGATGCCCTCAAGAAAAGCTTGTTGAATAGAATGCACATGTAAAAAGATCATTCATCCACCAAGGAATGATTATTCACCTGTAAAACCATCTCAGCAGTCAGGCTTAAACCAAGTTGAGGGTAATCGACAGGCCTTAAACCCATTGGTGAGATAGGGGATGTCTACCCCAAGCATGTGAAAACTTCCCCAGCAGAATGGGCAGATGAGAACAATTTATTCCAATGGCCAAAAAAAGTAGCTGATGCAGGTTCTGTGGAGTATTTCAAGCTTGGTCAGGCTTTGAAGATGCCAAGGTCATCCACTGCATCCCAGGCCATGGCCAGTCATCTTGACTTTTGTCTTGCCACTGGACTTTGATGACTGTGGAAGAGAAAGTGAGGCATGCTTTCCCAACTCTGCCTCATTTAAATCCAATTCACCAGAAAGTCAAGACATCACCCGTGATGTCATTGATGCTCTTTGAAAATGAAAGATGCACAAAAACATTCATTGTTATGAAACCATCATGCTACCCTGACTGAGCCAGTTCCACCATTTCCTACTCAGGTGAGGAAAGGGAAGGGCTTCTTTAGAAACCTGGGGTCTGTGGTTGTTGCTGTGCTCATCTCTCAAGGGCTCACATAAGTTCCATGCCAGATCCCAAAAGGAAAACCTGGGAACCAGTTCTAGGTTTTAAAAAAAAGGCTATGTTATTTACTTTGGACAAATGTGGTTATAATTATTTCATTGGAAGAACATGCTTTTGTTACTCATTAAATCCTATGCGTTGGAAAATGTAAGCAGATTCCCCACTCCCAGTGGGGGTGTTGCTGAAGAGGGAAGAAGTGTTGAAAAGTGATGACTCTTTCACATATACACACACACAAACACAGGGCTAAGTTGAATTCTGCACCTCTTTCAGCAGAAAGGCACCAAGTGGCCTATCTCTTTGTTGGAAGTAAACTGGGCTCATGTCTTTGTTCTCTAGAGAACTAGTTTCCAAACTTTTAAAACTGTGAACTCTGTCAGAAAAAAAATTGAGCACGTACCTCCAATATGTGACCATATTAGCTATGGTTGTCTTCCCAACTGCCAATGGCACTAAATTTGGATCCTCTGAGTATGCCTTACTGTCTACATCTCCCTTTCAGGATTCCAAGATTACTTCTGAGGATACTGGTATCCTAATGCTATCAGTTTGAGCCCTATTCTGGTGTCTTCTCTCCAATATCAATCACTAATTAGTATTCTCCCTATGTAATTGATTGATCCAGTAATTAGTGATAAGACCCAATATCATTTGACCAATCAATGTTCATTAGCTTTTACTAAATGAAATTTTCTGAAAATATATAACAAGAACAGAAGAATTTTTCCCAAATACCAGAGGGCCACACCCTTCCTTAAACCACTGTAATCCTTCAGTATAGTGGTTCAACTTCAAAGTGCTTGCTATAAAGCATTTATACCACCAAGCTCACTTCTTATACAATGGATGAGTTGCTCTGTTTTGATTATGACCCAATGCTTTGCTGGATCAAGCAGGTCACTCTTCGTCAGACTTGGTTGTTGGCAAAGTGTGGCATGGCCTTCTAACTCTGGACCTTTGGAAAGTTATTCTTCAAGTAGGTTTCTCATTGCTAGAGTCTTACTAGTCTAAGCTGAGTGACAGAGAGAGAGAGAGAGAGATAAGGAGAGAGAGAGAGACAGAGACAGAGAGACAGAGAGAAAGACAGATACACATACACACAGAGACAGAGACAGAGAGAAAGAGAGAGGTGGGAGAGAAAGAGAGAGAGAGAAAAGAGACAGATACAGAGAGAAAGAGAGATCGCTCCTATGGGAATCTGTTGTATGTATCCATGTATATTAAGTTTTGACTTATTCAAAGTAGTAAGCAGACTAGAAACAGTCATACCTATACATGCAGAGCAGTGTCCTACATTTTACATGCCTGAAAGCAGGGTCACAAAACCTACATGTGCTCCCAGGGCTGAGACATCATTTGTCCAGGCCCGTATTACATATGCATATTCACCTATTTAAAAATTAATAATGTACATTGTAAAACATGTAAAATGGATGAGATAAAGATGAAAAATATTTGATCTTAGAGTCAATAGGGGGATCATGAGAGTTTATTGCAAATGGGGGGTCATGGTAGGACTTGAGCTTTGTGAACAGTAATAATTATTTAATAGTAGGCAGCTATGTAGAAGATAGGTCGGAGATATGACTTTGTGAAAACCAATTGATTTTAAATGGTTAAATGAAACCAGGGCACTAATCATTAAAGGCTAATGGTGGAGGTGGGGAACGTACCCAGAACAGAGGCTTGATCCAACGGCATTAGAGATATCTCAACCCGTCAGGAGGTGTCCTTGGAACTCTGGGAGATATAGTCATCTTACACTGGGACAGGGAGTCCAAAGTATACTTGCTACATATTCAATTCTCATTTTGACTATTTTCTCCAACATGGAGACTGGAAAAGATAGAACAAAACTGAAACCTAAGAGCACCTTTTTGTTGTTGCTGAGCTAGTCACCAGATCCACTTGAATATATCTCTTAGGGTGCTGGGAGATCATCTAGTCTAGCTCTTCTTTCTACAAGTAAGAAACTGGAAGCCTAGGAAGGGCCAGTGACTTGTCCCACCTCACACAGGAAGCAGTAACAGAAATCAGAATTCAAATCAAGGTTCTCTCCAAACCATCTATGCTGCCACTATATCACAGCTGCTGCTAGATACTGGACAGAACTCACTGATCAGACATGGCTCTACTGTGTGCCTTGAATCTGAAACAACGTTGTACTTTGGCAAACTAGAGAATCGTTGAATCTTAATTGTTGAATAGCCTGTAGGGTTCATTTCTCTATCTTTTGTCTTGGCTTACTCTTAAATCCCTCCGGGTGGGTCTGTGGCTGTCCTAAAAGAGCTACTGATTTTTCCCAGCTGTGCCCTACATGCGAACCCTCCAAAATTCCAACCTTGTTGGTTTAATAGTAAAACAGACACAACTTCAGATATGCAATTGGGGACCCCAATTTATTTTTTTAAAAATGATTTCTATTTATTAAAAGCCTCGTTAACTTGTTCTCTGATAGTCCAGGTCATAAAGTTGATAAGGAATTTCATACTTAATTGAAATGTCAGGAGATTACATGTTAGAGTTAGTTAATTATCCTTCCTTTTGGAATGGGAAATTGACCTTAATTGTGAAATATTAATCCACATATTGTATGCATTAATCGAAACATTTATTTTTGGTGGCGAATGAGGGAGGCAGACCCAGGTTATTATATTGGAGTATAGTTACATAATTATTTTTAATTTAAGCACACCAGCTTAATTCAGTACTTGCAAAAATCAGGTTTTTTTTTTCCAGGAAATTTACAATTACAATCAATTTAAATGTACAGCTACATTAATATGGTGACAAGCTCAATAATAAAAGCTAAGTGATTGCAGGCAAGTGCTGAACAGATGTGTGAATTGGAGACCGAGCTGCAGATCAGGTTGAAAATGGGGAGAACACAAGCCTTGCTTTCCTGCCCCCATATCACCCCTTCCCTTTCCCCACTTCCATCCCTTACCTTCCCTAAGACTCTTTAGCAGGCCTCCTATAACAAGCCACATGCAAATCTACTCAGTGTGCAAACATATGGCATCAATGTGCTTATTTTATTTATTTATATCTTACTTTATATTTATATTATTTATTTATAGATGTATTTATTATATACAATATAATAAATATTTTATATAGTATTTAGATTTACATTATTTATTTATTTATATCTTGGCCTATCAAAGGCAAATGAAGTGGGTGGAGTGCTGGTCTTGGAGTCTGGTAGAACTGAATTTAAATCCCACTTCGGATACTCAGTACCAGCATGACCCTGGGCAAGTTATCTAAGCCTTCCCAGCCTCAGTTTCTTCAACTATTAAATTAAATTCTTTGATTCTGTAACTTGAGTTTAACAGACAAGAAATTAAAAGATTTAGAGATGGAAGGGAATTTAGAGATTAGTGAGCTGAACACTCTAATTTTACAGATGAAAAAACTGAGGCCTGGACGAGTTAAGTTACTTGCCCAACTCCACACAGGAACAGAATTATATTTGAATCTAGGTTCTCTGGCTAAAAGTCTCATGCTCTTCCTACCACACCAGGCAGTCTCTGAGATGTATGTATACTTGCTGTAATCTAGGCCCTTTGTAGGTTACAAGGGAAGGAGAAGTACAAGACATGATCTTTCCTTCAAGGAGTTTGCAATCTAATTGGAGAAACAGGACTAGCATACCTGGAACAGTAACCTGGAATGTGTCTGAAATTAAGAGAAAAATTGAATGGTATGGACTTTAAACATTATAGGAATTCAGAGAAGGCTGGAGTAGCCAGGGAAGGTTTCACGGAGAAGGTGGGATTTGGGTTGGATCTTTAAGGATGACAGGAATTAGGACAGGCAGAAGGAGAGGGGAAGACAAGGGAAGCAACATGAGTGAAGGTATGGAAACCAGAATGCACAGTATGTTTGGGGGACAGTGGCAAAACCTGTCTGGCTGGAGCAGAGGATATATGGACATTGGGGAATCATGGAAGATGAGGCTGGCTGCACATAGAGGGGACAGAATATATATAGAGAGGGCCTCGATAGCTAGGCGGAAGACTTTAGGATGGATCCCAGAGTGGTTTTTAAATCCCTCAAAGGGGATGATTCCACAGCCTCTTTTGGCCTTCTACTCTTTCACTTAATTATAGTTCTGAACTTAAGAAAGGTTAGGAGCAGGCCAGTCTTATCTCCCTCGATTTACTTGCTGGGTATAGAGCTAAAGGGAGACGCTCATTAAAAGCTTTTGTAAGACAGTTCGGCTATATAATTGTCTTTGAAGCGGCATTTAGAAATTCAGTAGAAGGCTGCAATACACTTGACCCCTGACAGCAAATGAACTACCAGAACAGGTCATGACTGTTTATCTCTGCTGTTAAAGGGCCAGTCACTGGGGAGTGATTTGGGTTCTATGATAGAGTCCAGGTTGATTTGATTAGCCTGAGGGTTCTATCCCTGCAGGAGGGATGGAAAGGACCAGAAAAAGACCATTGCCAGTCCATAGGCTGGGCCCTTAACCTGACCAGCTGCTTTACAGATGTGTGCCATTGGTTGTAACAGCAGCTAAGTAAGAGAATGTGAATACTTCAACACAGTACATCCCCACTGTCAGGGACACAACCAAGAATACACTTGCTATTGATAGTGGATCAGTAGTAGAATTAGTAGAAGAAGTAGGTGGAAATAAAGAGAATTCAGCAAATGTGGCATGGCGCCCTTAATGGTATGGTTGGGCACAGGGCTGTTTGCAAATCCTAAGAATTAGCTGCTGATGTTCTTGGTCTGAAGGGCAAGGTTCATAGGAGCCCAGATCTAGAGCTGGAAGGAAGGTTTCCCTTCCTCATTTGTAAAATGAGGAAACAGAGGAAACAAGTAATATGTTGAAAAAAAGATTTTTAAAGATTCCTTCACTGCCTGATTTTAAGGCAATGCTGGTGCCCAATGTGGCAAACATCTTCAGTGATCTGAAGTCAAGTCCACCATCCTGGGAACAGTTGTAAGGTCAAAGGTGGAAGAGGGGAGTTGCTTTTGTTTGATTATCTCTCTAGAAATCAAAGAGAATGGTGGGGTTCTAACTGGCAAAGTTGTAGAAAACAGAGAATTGGGCACAATTCCATGGCCTGAGCAAAAATGCCTCTTCTTTCATAGGTCTCCTTTCCATGAAAAGGTTCCCAGATAAGGTATTCTTTGGGGGCTAAGAGGATAAGGAAAATATATGCAGTATTCCTAGTAATAACGTGATATCATATGAATATAATATTTCCAAAGCACTTTTATATCCATTCTCTCATTTGGTCCTTAGAATAATACTTGAGTCAAATCAAGTCAATAGGCATTTATTAAGCACCTACTATGTGTCAGGCAATGACTATGCTAAACTCCCTGACCTAGATAGGGAGCAGGTAATGCCATTTTGCCTGTGAGGAAGCTGAGGTTCAGACAGAGATGAAGTGATTTGCCCCAATCAGCTAATTAATCATGAAGCCAGGTAGAATCTAGGCTTTCTGACTTCTAGCACTGTGGTATTTCTAGCACACCTCACTGTTACTTTTACTAGTCTGCCTTTTTACTCTCCCATTCATTTGCTTCTCCCTCCTCCCATCCTTAATTTAACTATTGCATGGCCCAAGGGTCTGAAATTCATTTCTGGTGAGCTACTTGAAATTCTAGTGAGCATTCCCATTCCCCCTCTTCACCTGGAATTTTAGAGCCCTGATCTCCCATTCAATTCATGGCTCTCCTAATTATAATACTCTATATTATATAATATATAATATAATATAATGTGAATATTAGAAAATGTGTGTACTCCCTTCAGTGATGCAGTTTCTGTTTGACTCTTATCTATATCCTCCAGTACACTGGCTACAGGGGCTCCACAGAGAGAGCTGGGGGGGCACCTTCTTTAGGGTCTCTTAACATTGTGTGAATGACGGGTAACTGGTGTCTACACCAAGCATGTGAAGACTCCCTCCCTCCCTGGGCCAGATGCAAACATTTTGTTTCAGTGGGCCATGAAGGTTGTGGAAGCAGGAGCTGTGGATTGCTCAGACATCGAAGATGCCAAGGTTGTCTGCTGCACCCAAAACTATTGCCAGTTATCTTAACTTTCGTCTGGCCACTAGGCTCTGATGAATCTGGGAGAAAGACTGAGGTCAATGACTTGAAGCAACTCTGCCTCACTTAAATCCAATTTACACTCTAGTCAAAAGACATCGAAAGGTAAAAGGTATTCATTGTGTGAATACCCATGGAGCATGTGGGCTATTCGTTGCTTGGGCTACACATTGCTGGGTGACTAGCTCATCTTTCTTTCTGGTCATGTATGTATTCAATGACGTCTTTATACAATATCTCCTGTGGAATTCTTGCTTATAAGGTAGTGAGGCCTGTTAACACCTACTATTCACCTTTCTATTGCCCTTTGTATGGGTGATCTTCAATGTCATTGCTTTGGAGACTATAGTGTTCCATGATTTGCAGTAATCGATATCATCAGAAGGATTTTGGTGTTACAGAGAGTTAGTTAGTCCAGTTAGCTAATCACAATAAAATAATCAATAATTATAGTAAGAAAACCAAAAGAGTCATTTCAAAAGGAGAGAAAGCCACCTTAACTTTTAGTTGATCCAGGAGAAATAAATGCAGGAAGTGGTTTAGAATTTAGTACTACTGAAAGTACCAAGGGCAACTCTTATCATAATCTCATCTCATCTCACACATTTGGCTCCGAGGGAGCTAATCATGGAGCTCAGTCATGGGAAATAGCAGAATAGCTGATACCCTGACTTTTCCTCAGGAAAGTCTGAATTCTAGTATCAGTACAAGTTCATCTTGAGAAGCAGAGAAAAGAAACGGCCATAGAAGGAGCATTCAGATTTAATTGATTTAAATGACAGGCCCAAATACAATGCAATTGAAAAAGAAAAAAAACAACAGCAAACATGTGGTGGGGTTTAGAGCATCTGGGATCTGTTTGAATTGCTCATGTTTTTCAAGATCAAGGGTATTATTGATAAAAACAAAAAATCTTTGTAATCACTAAATTTAATCCAACTAACTATGATGAGAAGACCGTTGTAAACATGAAACATAACTTGGGGACTAAATCTAACATTTTCCCTTGGTGAGAAAACGTCTTTTTTTTTTCTCCTTCTTCCAGTTATTCTCATTGGAGCACAGTGGAGGACCGGTGGTAGTACTCAGGGCCTAATCAGTTGCCAGAGACAGACAACCAGCTGGCATTTCAGAAAGGCTGAACAATTAGCCACAGCAATATTGAAAGGTAGGGAGTGGGGAAGTAACTTTGATCCTATAGGGTGGGATGGAAGGAGGTATGTGTGCCTTGGGGCCATTGAGTGAGATGGAGGAATTGAAAGTGGATAGAAGGGAAAAAAAATGTCCTCTGGAGAAAAAAAAAAACCAATGGATAGAAGGAAAGCAAAACTGAAATTGCTTACTTTCATTTTGAAAACTAGACTTTTAGGTTTCAGGGATAAGGACCAATTCAATTGAATTGAGGTAAACTGAATGGAACTAAACCAGCCCCCTGCAGTTACCTGAGAGGTAAATAAAGTCCAGATTGAATGGAGAGTAGATGGTTAGTTAATCAAAATAGCTAATTTTTATATGGCACTATAAGGTTTACAAAGTACACATGTCATGTCAATTGATCCTTACAGCCATCCTATGAGGCAGGTGCTATTATCATCACCCCCATTTTACAGACGAGGAAACTGAGGCTGAAAGGCTAAGTGATTTATCTAGCATCACATAATAAGCATCTGAGCCAGGATTTAAACTCCCGTCTTTCCTACTCTAAGTGTAACACTCTATCCATGATGACATCTAGTGCTTTAATATACATATAACATAGTTAGTTCTGCTATTAAATGACATATGGATTCCTAAAAATAACCATCCTCTGTAAAATTGTGCAATAAAAACCACAAGGCTTATGAGGAAAATGAAGTTAGGAGTACAACTTTGATAGTGACATATTAATAAAAGATAGGAACCTGATAAAAATGGCAGCACAGTTTTGTACGTGTCAAGTGGTTAAGAAATGCACAAATACAATAAATACTGGTGGTATCTACAATCTCAGGCTGCTACTTGGTTCCCATGGGGTGGGCTGGCAAAGTCAATGGTGAGAGGCCTTGGGAGAATGGAGGTTGAACCCATGGTAGAAAGAAGTAGAGTGAGTGGGTATAGACCAGCCTCCCTTTCCCAAAACTCTTACTACATGGAAGATATGCAATGAATGTGGCACTTAGGCATGTCTGAGATACTGAATGAGTGTTTTTTTTTAAATGTAGAAAACTTCACAAATTTGAAAGAATAGCAAAACATAACCTTGTAGGATAATAGACCTAGTGCACTGAGGTAGCTGGTAGATGCTTGAGGTGTATGCACATGTGTATTTTGTGTATTCCTTTGCGGCTTAGTTCAGTTGGGTAAAGTTTTCTTTGTTCCTGCTGTTCCTTGATGATAAAGTAGCATGTGAGCAAACACAAAATTTGTGTTATGTTCAAATTGTTCCCTGATGTATCAATTGCATTGGAACACATTCACATTTTCAAAACAAGATTCAGAGCCCAACTGACTCGACATGGACATGTAAAGGACTAGCAGGAGTTAATGTCTAGCAGAAAGAACGCTGAATTTGGAGGCAAAGGGCCTGGATTGGAATTTTAGCTCTTTCATTTATAAGCTGTGTGACAATGGGCTGGCTACTAAAATCCCTTTGAACCTTAGTTTCTCAATTTATAAAAGGACTAGAGAATCTCTAAGATTCCTTATAACTAATAGTTTTTGAAGATTTTTTAATACAACTGATTCAAGGATTCTGAGCAAAACATCTGTCAGTCTTCATGTAGAAAGAGGAGAAGAGTTAGGTCTTTCTTGGGTTCATGTCCTTGGTTCCAGACATTAAGGGTGATGAGGTGGGACAAACTGCTGAGGCATGTTGGAAGGAAGTATTTCATTCTGGGGCAGTTGTCCAAAGCTATCCTGATGCCAACCAGGAGGAAATACTGTGGATTTTACAAGTAAAAGTATAGAACTGAAATAGGAAAGTAGATACAAAAGAAAAAAAATCAAAATGGTGTGAGCTTTGATATCCAGCCAAAATAGATGATGAAATGAACCAGGCTCTCAGAATGCTGAAATTGGAGTCCAATAAAGCAGCCATTTATGGGGCTATTGATATTTCTATCAAGTGAAAGAGCAATCTTAGCCATGAGGGTGAATTTAAAACAGTTGTTCAATACTGATTCTCCAAGTATTATGCAGTGTTGGTTAATACAGGGGATGTTACACATAGGCAAAATAGGTGACTGCTTACTAGGTGCAGTTTCAGGGGCTTAAGAAAGGCCTTTTCTGTCTTAGATTACCTCTACCACTTCTTCTCTTGGCATCTGAAATCCTTCTAGTTAAGTCAAAGCTTTCCCTTTGACAACCAGGGGCTTGGCTTAAACACACATATCCACATAATGAAATGTATAGATATACATATACATATAGTGAAAGGATTTCATGAGAGCAAGTTTTATGGGTGTGGGGTTAGATTTAGGTCAGTAGAGCTCAGGTCACTTGCCCTCAGAGGGAAAAGGAAGACTGGGATTGGGGTGGGAATGCTAAAAAACCAACTTTGCCACCTGCCCCATTTGCAGAGGGTTCACTGAGGCAGGGGCAGAGACCAATAGAGAGCTCTCTGTACATTGTATACTCAATAAGAAATGCTTATTAACTAACAAATTATTTAACTAGCTGCTGTAACTGCCCCCTGGCCTCTGCTATAAGATGATTATTTCTATCTTGTATTAATAACTAATTATTCAATAAGAACCAAGGTTTTTTCCCTTTTATACTTCCTCATGCAGAAATCAAGCAGTGTGAGAAATCCAAGATTTATCCAGGCCAAGATTTAATCAGACAGTAAAAGAAATTCTAAGTTTTGGCTAATGGGTGCATTCCTGCTCATTGTGTTTACTCACACAGGTCTGGAAAAATGTTGATTCTCCCTTTTGTCTGACAGGTGATATGGAAATTGATAAGTCTCCGTGACCAAGATTTGGGTGATCCAAGTCATGTACCCCAAGACTCTCATTGTAATATTCATTTTCTCCTTAATTGTTAACCAATCCGAGTTGATTGCTACCCTCAGGAATACCTACTCGCGTGTAAACTGTGAGCCCACCACCATGAAGGTTCTTTGGTCTAAGAGAGACAGCCAAATGGCCATCCTTTTATTAATAAACATGCTGGTATTATTAATAAAATTATTAAACTACTCAGAAATTATGTCTCTTGAACTTTCCAAACACCACAGGTTGGGGGAGGAGAATTCAGTTGGGCAGCGCAAGCCAAGCTTTGGGAATCGTGCACAAAAAGTCTCAGAAGTAGGAAAGTGTGAATGAAACAAACTCTTCCCACCTCAAGAGTTATCAGAGCCTTATGTTTCCTCCCCTCCTCTTCCCTCCTTAAGCTCTTTGAACCTGACCTTCCAACCTGACAGGGACCAGTTCTAAGAACCAAGCCTTCCTTCCTCCAGTACAAGAATCTACTGGGCCTTTCCCCTTGAACCTATATATTCCATTGGCAGCTTAAACTCAACATTTCAAAAACTGGAATTATGATCTTTTCCCCCAAATCTGTTCCACATCCTGACTTTATTATTTTTGTCAGTGCTGCCATCATTCATCCAGTATGCCATGCTTAAAACCTTATCAAAGTGTTATCTTGAGTATGCTCCCTTGAGAGGCAGTGTGATGAAGATGGGCCTGGACTCAGAACTAGAAGACCTGGGTTCAAATACTACCTCAGACACTTACATCCTCTATGATGCATGGCAAGTCACTTAACTGCTCTGTGCCTCAATTTCCTGATTTTTAAAATGAGAGGATTAAGTTAGATCATCTCTAAAGTCCCTTCTAGCCCTAAAGTCTATGGTCCTATGGCCTGTGATCGTTCACCTGATTCCAGACATCCAAATCAATTGCCAAGTCCTCTTGATGCTACCATCGTACCTCTTGCACATGACCCCTCTGTCCGCTCACATGACTGCTCCTCCAGGTCAGCCCTTATTAGTGTTCCACTGCACTACTGGAACACTTTCATTCTCTCCTCCCATCTCTCCTACCTATGGTCTGACCATCACACTCCCTTGTTCTTTACCTTCGGTTGTTTCCCCTTTTGTATACTGAATAAAGTCCAAACTACTTAACCTAGCTTTCAAGGACCTGATCACATGCCCCATTCTAGCCTCATTTCACACACTATTACCCTTCTGGAACTCTATTGTCTGGACAAACTGGGGTCCTCTCTATTCCTTGATTTCATCTTGCCATGTCCTCCTTCCATGTGTTTAAGTATGTTATCCCTGACCCTTGTAGTGGGCTCCCTTTCTCTCCTTTCTTGTTTATTGAAATCCTTCTCCTCTTTCAATATTCAGCTCAGGTTGCTACCCCTTCTGTGAAATCTTCTCTTACCCTGCCCCCAGCCCCAGCTGGAAGTGACTGGTCTTTGAACCTCTTATATAGCCTCTGGTCTCTTGTATGCAATTAATCCATTTAAAAAAACATTTAATTGATATCTTTGGTGTGTATCACTCACGATGCTACTTAATCATATACTTCCTTACATTGCTATTTCACTGTTTCATATGTGCATGTTCTGTCTTCCCAACTAGACCAAACACTCCTGGAGGCAGCAGTTTCTTTTTCTTGTTTCTAGTGCCAGCTTTACCACTAAATATTAGTGGGCAAGATGAATACTTACTTTATTTGTTTCCTTATCTATAAAGTGAGGGCATTGGACTAGATAATTTTTATAACACTTCAAACTGTGCGAAGTGCTTCATACATGTTCACACTTGGCATTCTCTAAGGTTCCTTCCAGCTCTAAAATTCTCTAGTTCTAATATCTCGGATGGTGCCTAGCATAAAAGAGACACATACTAGAGGCAAGAGTGGGGAACCTGGGGCCTGGAGGCTAATGTGGCCCTCTAGGTCCTCAAGTGTGGCCCTTTGACTGAATACAAACTTCACAGAACAAGTCCCCTTAATAAAAGGATTTGTTCTGTAAAACTTGGACTCAGTCAAAGGGTTGCTCCCAAGGACCTAGAAGGCCACATGTGGCCTCGAGGTCAAAGGTTCCCCACTCCTGTATAGGCACTCAAGGATACTTATTGAAACATTCAATTAAATATATAAGAAGAGGAAAGGCTAGCAATGCTTGTGGAAACCATCATTCCCTAAGCCAGATTCTTACTAAAACTCTCCTTCGATTTCCTTGAACCCTTATCCTAGTTCCCCAAAATACCACCTCTTCTCTATGGCTGACCACTTCTGTGTGTCTTTTTTTTTCCTTTGAGAAAAGAAATGGCTAGAAGAAACAGAGTCCAGGAGAATATAGAGGAGAGAAAGGAAAAAGAGGCATGGGTGAAAGACTAGAACATGAAGTCATAATCTGGAGGGAACAGACATCTTAGAAATATCTGTCACTCTAACCCAGTCACCAGAAAGAGTAAATAAATTCAGATGGTAACTCCATCTCTGATTTGTGGTGTTGCAAACAATCCTTCCCAGCTCTACTCTCACAGTGTGTGATATCACTCAAATGCCTTGATGGAATTAGAAGTCTAATTTATTTACGGTTGGGGATATGCTATTCCTTATGGCATTGAAATTGTCTTTATTTTATAGACTGCTTGAAGCAATTTAATATGGTTGGATCCCACCGAGGATGCATACCAATGGAAACCCAACAAGTGAGAGGAGAATGACTGGAGGCTTCTGTGGAATTCAGTGGTGAAGGGGGAGAACCCCAGCAACATGGAGGGCATGTTAAATAATAATAACAACAATATCAATAATAATACTTTCTGTTTGCATAGTGATTGTTTGTAAATTGATTTCACATATCTCATTTGACCCTCTTGATCAAATAAAATCAAAGGATCTGTGTTTATGAAACAGTAATGTTTTTATTTTTATGGGGTCATTTCCCTTAGAAAGGTGGCATTCACTCCCCATGAACTAGGGTAACGTGGGAGTAAGGTATAGAGGTCTCTTTATAAAGATTTTGGCCCAGGTGGTATTGGAACCAATGGAAGAATGATAAAATCAGAATGACATGATGAGCTGTCCTTCTATTCCTTTGCCCTAGCCAGGTAGCACTACATTCAATAAGTCAAAAAGCATTTATTAAGTGCCTACTATATGCTTGGCACTTATAGCAAGCATTGGGTATACAAAGAAAGGCAAAAGACATGCTTTCAAAGAGCTCCCAATCTATTGGGGGAGACAACATGTAAACAACCATGTGTAAACAAACTATATGCAGGATAAATTGGAGGGAGGCCATTAATATTAAGGTGCACAGGGAAAGGTTTATTGTAGAAAGTCAGACTTTAACTGGGACTTGAAGGAAGACAGGGAAGCTGGGAGGGAGAGATGAGAAAAGAGAGAGTTTAAGGCATGGGGACAGCCAGCAAAAATGCCCGGAGTCAAGAGAGTCTAGAATTTAGATGAGAGGGCTTAGGACATAAGACTAGGAGGTAATCTGGATCCCAACACATTTCCTATTCTATAAACTACAATCAGTCAGTAGTTATTAAGTATCTGCTGTGAGTCAGGTCCTGGGCTAGGCACTGGGGATATAAAGACACAAATTAAACAGTAGCTGCCCTCCAGGAGCTTAAATTCTATCTGGGAGACAACATGTGTCAAAAATGGAATTCACTATATATATCCACCCCTATGCCCCACATCCATTCTCCAGGTGTTCCCATTTCTGTTAATGGTATCATCAACCTTCCAGTCTTCCATATTCACAACTTTGGAGTTATCTTTGACTCTTTCCTCTGTCTTGACTCTTATATCTAATTAATCACTGAGATTGATAGATTCTACTTCCATGATATTTCTTGCCTTCCTTTTTCTCTATTCACATAGCCTCTCTTTCAGTCAGATCCTCATCACCTCTCACTTGAACTATTGCAATAAGGTTGTAATCAATCTTCCTGCCTCTGGTTTCTTCCATCTGTCTAATCCATCCTTCAAATAGCTGCCAAATTAATACTACTGGAACAAAAAACTGACCGTATCAATATACTCTACTCAATCAAAACATCTTCAAAGGCTTCCTATTGCCTCTATGACAAAATGCAAAGTCCTTAACCTGGAATTTAAAGACCTCTACAATTTAGCTAACACCTACCTACATTTCCTGTCTTTTTCGGATTCCTCTCTTTTATGACTACTCTATTCCATCCAAACTGGCCTACTGTCTCTCTCTCCTGTATATGTCATTTCTCACCTCTGTATCTTTTTGTAAGCCATCTCTCATGTCTGAAAAATCATCCACTCTTTCTTTTCTTCTGGGTCATAGAATCCTTCCCTCCCTTCAAAGCATAGTTTAGTCAGTATCTTCTACTCAAGGCTTTTCCTCATTCCCCCAGTTTCTCTCTCTCTCTCTCTCTCTCTCTCTCTCTCTCTCTCTCTCTCTCTCTCTCTCTCATATTCTTATATTACTTTGTATATAGTTTGTATTTTCTTACTAGTGTATATATTGTATCCCCCAATAGAATGTAAGTTCCTGGGTGGGGGCAGGAACAGTTTAGTTTGCTTCCTTATACTCTGTACTAGCCCAATGCCTTACATGTAGAAGATGCTTAATTAATGTTTGTTGAATTGAATTGAAAATGTCACCCAGATTTTGTTAGCCCATGTAAGTAGCTGGTGTTATGGGTTATATGTCATGTTCATAGCTTTGAAATAATGTATGCGGTTGGTTACCCTGGAATACCACATGAATTCGGGGAGGTAGCCAACAAAGGCCCAGTCCTTAGAGCATTCGTGCATTTTTGCATCCTTGTGGGTTTTACAAAGCATGTGCAATATTTTCTGCCTGTAGCCAAAGCTCCACATGGAACATTGGTGAGCCTGCTTCTGGGTATGTGTAATGGAGGCACCCTTTCCACCACTTCAGAGCAGGTTATAGTAGTCTCTGTTTCTTATTAGAATACTGTATGGTGACAAAAAAGTCTTTCAACTGGCTGCTGTAACAAAAATGAGTGCATGGAAGAGGTTTGAGTGGAGGATCGAATGCTCTCTTTACTGGAAGTTTTTTGAATGAGAGAAGAACAGCTACTCTAGACCAATGGATGAGGAAGGGACATTGGCCTCATCTCCCACTCAGTTGCCAGGTATCTGGGAAAGTCTAGCATTTCTGGTTCTTTTGTCTTCTGTGTTTTTTCTTTCATAATCTTGGATTAAGGAGTTTTCAGAGATAACATAGACCAGGTTATAATCTCATACCCTTTAAAAGGTTTGAAGAGTCATCCAACAACTGGAAATGGTAGCTGCACATATTGGGTCTGGTAAGAAGCTAGCTATGAGGAGCAACCTGCTTGGTCCAGCTTAATAAGGAACTGACTTAGCAGCTAAGACACAATATCCAACAAATAAGGTATTGACCTCTCCATGGCCACAGGACACCCAGAAGTGAACTTAGTTGGAACTCCATAAAGGGGAAAAGGACTCCCAGGTGCAGGAAATAACCTTGAGCCACATCCACTCCCAAAATGTCTGTTTCAGTTCTTTCCTGTTTCAAATCTGAGCTTAATCTCCTCAATGACTTTGTGTATGTGTAGGAGGGATAATATGCCTCATGTTGAGGGCAGGTGGTGGTGTATGCATTGTACATACCACTTTGAGTTTAAGCCCAGTCTCCTTAAAGACCATGTGTTTGCATAGGGGAGAATGTGTTCTGTTTGGAGATGTTTTTGGTTCTTCTTTCCTTGCTATACCTTCTCAGTAATAGAAACCAACTGCTTGACATTGAGGAGATTTAATCGGTTAATCGGTATCAGAAAGCACACCAGATGGGGGCTCATGAACAATAGTACTAGAAACCTCAACTTCTTAGGCTTACCTTAGCCCTCTGAACAGAGACATAGTCAATCCCCTCTGGGAACCCAACTTGCTAGTCCTAGTGGGAGTTGGGAGAGTGAGCACAGCTAAGATATTATATGGAGGGGAATGGAGATGAGAAAGGTGTCTGTTAATTAATCAATCAATAAATGTACTTTTATTAAGCACCTATGGCTTGCCAGGCACTGTGCTAAGTGTTGGGGATACAAAAGAAGAGGCAAAAGATAGTCCTGGTCCTCAAGGACCTTAGAATCTAATGAAGGAGAGAACATGCAAACATAGACACACATACACTATATACAGGATAAACAGGGAATAAATAACAGAGAGAAGGCATCAGAATTAAGAGGGTGGTTGGGGAAAGCTTCTAGTAAAAGATGGAATTTAAGTTGGCACTTAAGAGAAGACAGGGAGGTCAGTAGTCCGAGCAGAGGAGGGAGAGCATTCCAGGCATGGAGAACGGTTAGAGAAAATGCCCAGAGTGCAGAGATTGGAGTGTCTTGTTCATGAAACAGCTAGGAAGCCAGTGTCACTGGATTGAAGGGTTCGTGTTGGGGAGTAAGGTGTAAGAAGACTGGAGAGAAGGGCAGCTAGGTGGTGCAGTGAATAGAGTTCCAGCCTTGTGGTCAGGAGGACCCGAGTTCAAATCCAACCTCAGATACCTGACACTTACTTAGCTGTGTGACCTTGAGCAAGTCACTTAACCCCGATTGCCTAACCAAAAAGAGGAGAGGCAAGAGGTAGCTAGGTTATGAAAGACTTTGAATGCCAAAGAGAGCATTTTGTATTTGCTCCCAGAGGCAAAAAGGGGGGCTCTGGAATTTATTGAATAGAGCAGTACAATGATCGGACCTGTGCTTTAGGAAAATCACTTCAGTGACTGAATGGAGGTTGGATTGAAGTGGGGAGAGACTTGAGGCAGGCAGCAGGCAGATAATATTAAATGTGCTCTACATAACTCACCTGGAAGGGAAAATCTATATAGGCTCTAAGGTCTGGGCCCTTAGCTGCCAAAGTGATTTTACTGAAATGCAATGAAGTCTAATAAAGTCTAGTGGCCCCCTATTACTTCCTCAAACAAATGTAAAATCCTTTGTTTAGCATTTAAAATCCTTCACAACCTGACCTCTTCCTGCCTTTCCAGTCTTCTTACTACTTAAACTGCAGTATGATCCAGCTGAACTGGTCTTCTTGCAATTCTTTGCACATGACACATCTCCAATTCCATGCCTTTTCACTGGTTGTCCACCCATTTCAAGAATACTCTCCCTCCTTTTCTCTATTTCATGGTTTCCCTGGCTTCTTTTCAAGACTCAAAGTTCAAAGGCCTTCTACATGAAGCCTTTCCCAGTCTGCTATGGCCTCCCCTTTGAGATTACTTTCTATCTACACTGTATATATCTGGTATATACCTACTTCTTTTCAGGTTTATCTTCCATAAGAGGTGAGATCTTCGAGGTGAGGGACCATGTTTGTGTCTTTCTTTGGACCTTCAGTGATTAGCATAGTTCTTGGGACCCAGTAATAGTTTAATAAATGCTTGTCGACTGACAGGCCAATTTCCCACTACATCTTCCCCCCATTCAAAATTTGCTAAGGAACAAAGTACACCTCTCTCTACTTGGAAGTGGTGGGCATGGCCCCTCTATTACATATACCCAGAATCAGCCTCTTCAAAGTTCCACACATTGGACTGGAAGTGGGCAGATAATATTGTTCATATTTTATGCAACCCCACTGGAAGGGCAAATCCATGAATGCTCAAAGATTGGCCCCTCTTTGGCCAGTCTCCCAGTAAAGAAGTTATTCTGATTATTTTAATTATCATCATCATCATTATTACTTATTGGATTGATCATTTTATCATCTGTCATCTCCATTCCAGAGAGAGAATGCAAAACATTTACTCCATTCTTTCATTGGCTACCCTTCTTATCTTGGCTTTACAGAGAGTATGTTGGTAAATTAATTATATTTGGTTCCTTATCAGTCAATCATGACTTTGGGTAAATCACAAGTTCTGGGAACTTCAGCTTCTTTCTTTTCTTTCTTTCTTTTTATTTCTTTCTTTCTCTCTCTCTCTCTCTCTCTCTCTCTTTCTCTCTCTCTCTCTCAAATGGGAAAGAGAGTTTAATGATTTCCAAAGTCCTTTTCCAGCTTTAACCTTCCATGTCTATATGGTCATGAGTTCTGACATTTTTTCATTCTCTCGTTGACTCATAGGATCATTGATTTAGAGCTAAGATAGGCCTTAGGAACTCTCAGTCTAGTCCTCTCATTCTGAGTAGGAAAGACTTAGGTTAGACCTAGAGAAGATTGCCTCAGTAACAACCTGAACAGTAAGTTTAGTTCTGGAATAAGTGACTGAAAATCATGTTTGGCACAAATATCATAGGATTTGGCTTGTAACAGGCCTTAGAGATCATCTAATTCCATCTCATCGTTTTACAGATGGAGAAACTATGGTCAAGAAAACGAGATTTGAAACCATGTTCTCTAACTCTAAACCCAGTGTTCTCTAGAGATGAACAGATTAACGTCAGGCCCAATGAAAGATATTTTTATTACTCCATTTTCCTCTTGAATCAACCACAGGAAATTATGTAAACAAAAAACAACAGCAACAACAAAAACAAATCCCCCATCACCACCACCAAATACACACACACACACACACACACACACACACACACACACACACACACA
>NW_020954556.1:49327641-49438822 GCF_900497805.2 Vombatus ursinus | reverse complement strand
ACACACACACACACACACACACACACACACACACACACACACACACACAAACAAATAGGTATGGTGGCACGTACCTATAGTCCTGGCTACTGGGGGAAGCTAAGACTGATGGATCACTTCAACTTGGGAATTCTGAGTTGCAGTAGGGCTAGTGTTGATCAATATCCACATTAAGTCTGGCACCAATATGAAGAGTCCCTGGGAATAGGAGCCCACCAGGCTGCCTAAGGAGGGGTGAACCACTCCAGGTTGGAAATGGAACAGTTCATACCTTCCATGCTGATCATCAGTGGAGTCAGGCCTGTGAGTTGCTATTGTTTTTCCAGCCAAGATAAGAGGAGACCCAAGTCCATTCACACCACAGCCTCCACTCCACTTAGCCCCCAAAAGAAAGAGAGTAAGCTACAGCACAATTTCTCTTCACCTCTCCTTCTGTTCATGTTCTTTTTGAGTTCTTAATGCTGGTTTCCCTTGATTCTTTCAGGTCACACTGAGTGTCCTACTTTTGCTGGGTTACTGTTTTGTTAGGTTAGGCAGGCCTGCCATGCTCAATGTAGGGGGAGACATTTATAGTTCATCGATGAGGTTACTGGAAAGACCTCATGGGTTTAGGATCAATCCACAAGTTCTAGATACTATCTGATGATTCTGATCTGCAGGGTAATCTTGGACAAATAATTTATTTCCCCATTTCCCCTTTATTTTCAGGATCACAGAATTTCAGAAGGTCAGAACTGGGTTCTAATTAAATTGAGTTAGGTGATTTCTAAGGCTGTTTCCTGCTCAATAATTCCATGGAAAAAATCCACTGCTCTAAGAGCCTATATACCCTGAAATAAGAGTACAAGAGAGTATATAATGTATGGTATAGGCTAACTACTCTAGGACCTCAGAAGACATCAAGATCATTGAGGACTGGAGTGGTCAATGAGTGCTTCACAGTAGGGAAAGTGAACTGACATGGAATCTTGAAAGTCAGGTAGGAATTAATTTCTATATTAGGTTCCCAGATCTGAGGATGGGAGTGAGGATAAAAGTCAGAGTGCTTTCAACTTTGGGCAAGTGGACATGTGAGAGAGACAGGGGCCTACAACTATCCTTTTGACACATCGAAGGGTTAAGAGAATTCAAATCAGGCCCATCAAGGGCACTGAAATTTCAGAAACAAAATCCAGCGTGAGCCAAAAGGGAGCTTTGCTGGAGCTCCCCACCAGGGAGAGATTAACCTGCTGGACCCAGGAGGCCAGCTTCCCCTTCCCCTCCCCCTTTGCCCCCCACATCTTGAACTCATTTTCCATCATGAGGGAGTTGAGTTTTACAGATTACAGTCAGCAGCACGTGTTTATTCGGCTTCTACATTCCCCAGCCAGAGGGAAAGATAACTGAATATGATGGATAACCACTAATTTGGTCATTACCTCCATTTCCAAATGACTGCCTGGAGCTGGTGGGGCAGCCTTAGCTCAGAGCCCAGCCCTAGTCTGAGCGAGGCAGGGCTCCCACGAGGAGCCCTTGTAGCCCACAAGGACTTCATAGCTGTTCCTCTCCAGCTAAGGTTGGGAAGAGGGGGCCAGCATTCTTTCGGTAACTCCCCAGAGTGGGAGGCAGGATGAATTTCCTGCTCCATCTGGGCTGATCTGCTTGCTGTACTTCCAAATATACCAAGCTCATTTCACCTTCACACCTTTGTTTACACCATGCCCCCACCTGGATTGTCTTCCCTTCTTTCTGAGGAGAAGTTTATCCAAATCCTAGCCAACCTTTAGGGTCCAATTTTAGTCCCATCCCCCACTCCATGAAGTCTTTCCTACCTATTCCGTCCAGCCCATACTGATCTATTCCTTTTCCTTGTCTGACCTCCTTTGCCATATTTTAGCACATATCACCGGAACCTCTGGAATCTAGGGCCTGGTCACATGCTGTCCTATGCTTTTTTGGGTCTGCATTGTACCTCTTATGTCTTTGGTTGCATTATAATGTCCGTTGGCCACCCTCTTATCTTTATGCTCTACAATATTTAGTACAGGACTGGGCACATAGTAGGCACAAAAAGATTTGAGGTTAATTAATCTTATTTGACAGGAGGGAAGAGCAGGAAAGGAGAACAATCAATTCCAGCTGAGTATAAAGGGGACCAGAAGATATGGTAATGAATAACTGAAGAAGGATGAGAAGCACTAAATGATTACCCCTTCACTATCCCCCTCCTCCAAGAGTAGTAACCTTGGAGTCTGGATTCAATATTATCCCATATGACATTGAGGTATTACTCATGGTGCTCTGCCTTGGGGGCAGGAGATTGGACAGGTTGACATCTTAAGAATGTCCCAGCTCTGATCTTATGACAATATTCAGAAAGATTTTTTTACTTAAGATGATACTCAGAGCTCATCCAGAAGAGAGCAACAAAGATGGTGAAAGGTTTGAAAGCCATGACATTTGAGGATCAGTTTTAGACTCTGTGCAGAGAAAAATTTCCTAACAGAGTTATCCAAAAAGTAAAATTGGTAGCTTGGGGTATAGTGAGTCCCCTTTCACTTGATGTCTTCAAGTGAAGGCTGGTCGACCACTTCTCAGCAACATTGTTGACGGGATTCTTGGTCAGATACAGGTTGGACTAAATCAAGTGTGATGTGCTTTCTAACTCTGAGATGACTATGATCTAGATGAAGGAATTGGAAATGTTTAGTCTGGAGGAGAGAATACTTAAGTATTGGAGTGGAAAATGTAACAGCTGTCTTCAGATATTTGAAGGACAGGGAATAAGAAAGAAGGAGATTTAGTGTCATTGAAATAGCACTGAAAGGGAGCATTGAGGCCATCTAGTCCAATCCCTTCATTTTACAGATGAGGAAACTGAGGCCCAGATAGGTCAAGTGACTTGGCCAAGGTGGCACAGGTAATTCGTGGCAGAGCTAGAATTTGTTCTCTGCCATCTGAAGATGGAATTAAGTCCAATAGAGTTAGTGCCTTATCACTGAAAGTACTTAGTGGTCTCAAGACCATTTGACAGGAAGGATGAAGCAAGAATTCCTGCACTGGATGGATTGCCGGTCCTGATGACCTCTAAGACCTCTTACCAACTCTAAGATTGCAAGATTTTGTGAATAATGACAATTACAATATGGTACCTAGGGGATGTCATCTGCCAGATGACTCAGGCCCTTTCTGCTCCCCTTCATGAGAAATGAGAAAGCAGAGCAGAACTTCCCTGGCCCATGTTATACCAGGGAATGAAGTCCTTTCAACCTTTTCTTCCTCCCATTCATATGTGTTCTATGTGATCAGCAACCATGACAGTCTGTCAAAGGGACTCTTGAGGACATTAAATGAGTTGGTCTGGTGAGAGAGCTGTGCTGCCAAGAGCAGGGGTGGCTTGTCAAGATCGTCCTTTGGGGGACTAGATAGTGAGACGAAATCTCCACCCTTCCCACCCTCTGTTGGTTTAGGCACCCAGAGGAGAGAGGCTGTTTCCTGTGTAGGCACCAAGTTTGGCTTTGTTTGTCTTCAGGCTTCCATGGGCCATGACTCCCATATTTCTGGATAAATCTGGCCCTCTTGGGAGTCATTCGTCCTAGCTGCCAAAACCTTTCCCACTAAATGGGAAGGGAAATCTGATGAGGACCCACAATTAAGGGCAATCAACACTGTCTGAGAGATGAACCCTCTCTGGGAGAGGGTACAGTCCAAAATGTGGGCAAAGATTACCTTACATCTGCTCTGTATAAATCTTTTATGTATCAAATTATTTACATGTTTCTCCCATTAGAATGTAACTCGCTGTGGTTAGGGACTATTTTTTTTTTTTGCCTTCCTTTGTATCTTCAGGCTTAGCACAGTGATTGGCAAATAGGGAGTGATTAATAATGCTTGTTAACTGACTGACAGGTCAAGACCTCAGTGGGCTGATCTGTAAATTTTCAAGTCATATACTTGTGAGTTATTATTTTGATGTTAGTAAGAAGGGTTGGAATAGTCAAGGGAGGCTTCATCAAAGAGGAAAAGTTTTGAAATGGACTTTGAGGATGCACTTAGGTAGAGAAAATCAGACATGGGATTCTAAATGGGGAAAACAGTGTGGGCAAAGGTATGGAAGTGGCAACAAGCATCATTTTTGTGGGAAAGACAGAGGAACTTGGACTATCCTAGAAGAGAAGAAAAGGTCTATAAACTGGGGCAGCTTCATATGGGAGGCAGGAGATGAACCTCTCAAAGAATCAACATTTTTCTTCACTAACCTAACTTGCAGAATGGAAAAATCTGTTATTTGTTTTCTGATGTCCAAATGCAATCTCTCTTTGTCTTGATCAATTCCGTGTGTTATCACAGGAACCTTGGCTATGTCTTTTTTAAGACTTCCATCGCACATACTCTATGACCATGGCTCTTTTTAGCCTTGTTTCTGAATTGAGAAGAGTTACCTAGGATGTTCAATCAGGATTGGGGTCCAGGAGGCCCAGGAACCCTCTACTGCCTTAGGTTTATTTCTGCAGCCCCTGATCCCCAACTTATCCTCCATCTAAGCTAAAACAGTCTCTTCAATGTCCTTCCCCCACCTTTTTTCATCCTCACTATTACTTCCACACCTTTTCTGAGACAGGCTCCCAATATCTGAAATGCCACCTATCTCCCCTCTAGCTCCTCCCTCTTCTTCAAGGCCCAAATCATGTTTCACCTCCTTTGTAAAGTCTTCACTGATTACTCCAGTCTGCAGTGAATGAGCTCTCACTTTCCTCTGAACACCTCTTGCTTTTAATTTTCTAGGCTTACAATTTTGCTCGACTGTTTCTTGCCAATCATTTACTTGATCACCCAATGCCTACTTTATCCTTAGTCTGTTTCTAGGAATCATAGGAAAAGCAGAAGTAGACTATATTAAAATCACTGAATTTCACAGTTGAAAAGAAACTTAGAAAAGATCCCTTCTAGTCCAACCTGTACCTGAACAGGTGTAATGAATCTGCTTTGGAACATCCTAACAAATGATCATCTGGCCTTTGAGGCAGCTCATTATTTTGTGCACGGATCTTATTGTTAGGAAAATTTTTCCTTATGTCATTCCTAGATATGCTGCTTTGCCACTACCATTCATTGCTTCTGGTTCTTCCCTCTGGGACCATGCCAAATAATCCTTCTTCCATACCGTGGTCCTTCAAATACTTGAAGACAATTATCATTCCTTGCCAATATTCTCTTCCATAAGATAAACACACCCAGAACTTTCAACTGATCCTTATATGGCATGAAGTCAGGGCCCTTCTCTGTCCTGGTTGTCCTCCAAATGCTTTCCAATTCATTGATGTCTATTTTATTTATCTTTCATTTAATTCTCAATTTTTTTCTCAATTACATGGAAACAAAAATTTTCAACATTAAAAAAATTTGGGTTCCATATTCTCTCCCTCCCTCCCTTCTTACCTCCCTCCTTGAGAAGGCAAGCAATTTTATATAGATTATACATGTTCAGTCATGCATCAGTTTAGTAACCCTGTCCAAAAAGAAAAGAAAAAGAAATTAATTTTAGGTTAATATTACCTATTCCTTTAAAATAATTTTTATTGAATACCTTCAAAATATATTCTATTGCAGTCATTTCTAGATATAACCACTCCTTCCCACTCATGCCCCTCTAAATTTTATTAAGAAAAAACAGCTAAGTAAAAATAATTTCCATATTAGCCATGTTGCACAAGAAGATATAGACCAAAAATAAAAATAATATAGAAAGTTTTTTTTTTTAAAGTATGCTTCAATCATCATTCAGACTCTTATCGGTTTTTTCTCTGGACATGGATAGCTTTTTCATCATAAGTCCTCCAGAATTGTCTTAGATTATCGTGCTGTTGAGAATAGCTAAGTCATTAACAGTTGATCATTGCATAATATTGTGTTACTGTGTACATTGTTACTGTGTACAATATTTCCCTGGTTCTGTTTATTTCACTTTGCATCTGTTCACATAAGTCTTCCCAAGTTTTTCTGAAACCATCTTCCTCAAAATTTCTTATTGTTCAATAGTATTCCATCACAATCATATACTACAACTTGTTCAGCCATTTCTCAATTCATAGACATCCCTTCCATTTCCAATTCTTTGCCACCACAAAAGAGCTAATGTCTATTTTAAAACCTTGGTGCCCAGACCTGAACACAATGCTCCATATGTAGCCTGACCAGAACAGAGTGCAGCAGAGCCATTGCTCAGGAGTCAGAGGACTAGGTTCAAATCCTGCCTCTAATACCCACTACCTGTTTGCCCACAAATAGGTCTCTTAACCTTTCTGGTCCTCACTTTCTTCATGTATAAAACAAGAGAATTGAATGAGACAGCCTTTGAGATTCCTTCCGTCTCTTAATCTATGATCCTATAACCTCTTTGTTCTAAGATGCTATGCTTTTCATAATACACCTTAACTCAACATTACCTTTCTTAGTTACTGTATCACTCTGCTCACTCACATTGAGTTTGTAGTCACCTAAAACCCTCAGATCTTTTTCAGATAAATTGCTGTTTGACTATGCCTCCCCCATCTTGTTCTTCTGAAGCTGTTTTTTTTTTTAATCAAAGCAGACAGCTTTACATTTATCTCTATTACATTTCATCTTATCTAATTCTTCTCAACATTCTAGGCTGTCAAGAGCTTTTTGGATCCTGACTATCATCCAGAGATTTTTTATCCCTCCCAGCACTGTCACCTGTAAAACCGATAAGCAAGACAGCCATACTTTTATTCCAATCATTGATAAAAGTGTTAAGCAGCACAGGGCAGAACTGTTTAATAGCATAGATTCCCTGGGGCATTTCACTTGAGATCTCTCTGGATCCAGTCATTTCACCAGTTCAAAATCTACTTAATTGTACTATCTCCCCGCCTACATCTCTTCATCTTTTCCACAAACACAGCCTCAGAAGCTTCCTCAAACACTTTGATAAAATCAAAGCATTGCATAGCAGGGGTGCTTAACTTGGGGTCCATGGATAAATTTCTAGGTATCTGTGAATTTAAATGGGAAAAAATGTACACTTTTATTTTCATTAACCTCTAATTGAAATATAGCATTTTCTTCAATTAAAAAATCCACATTATTCTGAGACAGGGGTACATAGGATTCAACTAGATTGTCAAAGGGGTCCATATCACAAAAAAAGGTCAAGGACCCCTTATCTATGGTGTTCTCCTGACCTGTCAGTTTAGTAACCTTGTCCAAAAACAGAAAAGAAAAAGAAGTTTAGGCTAATATGACCTATTCTTTTAAAATAATTTTTATTGAATACCTTTAAAATATATTCTACTGCAATCATTTCTAGATATGGCTACTCTTTCCCACTCCTTTATACCCCTCTAAATTTTATTTTTATTTTTTTATTTTTTCCCTCTAAATTTTATTAAGGAAAAACAGTTAAGCAAAAATAATAGATATAGTCAATGACTATGGTTAGCAATACAGTCTGTATTCTACTCTTGTATTCCTCTGCCTCTCCACTGTGGTCATTATCTGCTCTTAATAACTAAGAATTGATTATATAATTAACTAAAGTTTGGTTTCTTTTTAATGTTCCTTTCATTCACATTAATGTATTTATCAAATATATTGTTCTTCTGGTTCTGATTATTTTACTAAGCTCTAGTTCATAAAAATCTTACCAATTTTCTCTGGGTTTTCAGGCTCTTCATTTCTTACTGCACATGAATATTCCATTACATTCACATAATGAAGTTTAGTTAGCCATTCCCCAATAAACAGATACCTAATTTTATTTCTCAATTGTTGGTAACAGAAAAAATGTGCTGAATTTTGGGATACATATTGGAGATTGTCCAATGTCTGTCTTTGACTTCCTTCCTTCCAGTTTTCTATCAGTCTTTGATTTCCTTGAGGTATATAGTGTGACGTGTTCTTGATGAGGCCATGGTTGGCCTCACTGTGATCACTGCTTCCTTTTCTAGATGTTTACTAAGAATCCCTTCAATAATATGTTCTAGAATTTTGGCAGGAATCAAAGACAAGGTCACTGGCCTATAGTTTGTAGACTAGATTCATAAAAATGAAAGATCAGTTAGGGTTGATGCAGTTGGAGAGGACATGATAAGATGATTAAAAACACTAAATTTAAACTAACAACAATAGTTGCCATTTGTATTGAACTCGGAGTTTTGCAAAGCATCATGTGTATATTCTCTCATTTTTCCCTTCATAACAACCAGGTGAGATAGATACTATTATTGTCCCCATTTTACAGACCTAGATATTGAAGATCAGAGACATTATGTGATTTGCTCAGAGACACATGGCTTGTAGATATCTGAGGCAGAATTCAAATGTAGGTCTTCAGGACTCAAAATCCAGGGCCCTATCCTCTAAGCTACACTAAAATACCTTTTCTGCTCTTTACCTGTGCAGTCTCTCTGGCAGGTTACTTTCCCTCTCTAGCCTCTTCATTTGTAAAATTTGGAATTTTGGAATAATTTGTAATCTATTTGGAATAGATGCTTTCTATGGTTGCCTTCCAGTTCTAAATACTAGGGATATTCATCTTGTCAGAAATCGGGTACAGACCAATATCTTACACCATTTACCAAGATAAGGTCAGAATGGATACATGACCTAGATATAAAGAGAGATATTGCAGGAAAATTTGAAGAACATGGAACATATTACTGATCAGACTTATGGATAAGTGAACAATTTATGAATAAACAAGATAGAGATATAAAAGAGTGTGAGATATAAAATGGATAATTTTGATTAAATTAAAAAGGGTTTGTACAAATAAAACAAATGTAGCCAAGATCAAAAGGAAAGTACTCAATAAACATTAACCATCTACTTTGTGCCAGGCACTATGCTAAGTATTGCAGATACAAAGAAAGGCAAAAGACAGTTCCTGCTCTCAAAGAGCTCATAGTCAAGTGAGGCAGATAGCACATAAACAACTGTGCACAAGTAGGATATATGCAGAACAAATTAGAAATAATCAAAAAAGGGAAGGCATGAGAATTAAAGGGAATCAGGAAAGGTTTTCTGTAGAAGGCAGGATTTTAGTTGCTTCTTAAAGGAATGTATGGAATCTTGGAATCAGAAATGAGAAGGGAGAGCATTCCATGGGAAAATGGATGGACAGACATGGGGGACAGCCAGAGAGAATCCCAGAGGTGGGAGATGGATTGTCTCATTCGAGGGACATCAAAGAGGCCAGTGTCCCTAGATCACAAAGAATGTGGTAAACACATGAGATGTGAGAAGACTGGAAAGATGGGGAGGGGCAGGATATGAAAGGCTTTGAATGTTAAACAGGATTTTATATTGGATCTTGGAAGTGATAGGGAGTTTGTTGAGAAGGGCAGTGACATGGTCAGACCTGTATGCCACACCTAATTCATAGCAGAGTCCATAAGATCATAGAGAATTGTAAGGGACCTTGGAAGCCATCTCTTCCAACACTCTCATTTATATAGATAAAGCAACTGAGGCCTGGGAATGTCAGGTGACTTCGCCATGGTCACCCAGCATAAAAAGGCATTTCATGCCAGGGTTAGTCAGGACCTCTGACTTCAGAGGCAAGGTGCCTTTTTCATTGCACTGTCCTATAGTTTAGAGTGGAGATTAGAAGCTACCTCTCTTGACTCCTCTTCTTAGATCCTAGCTTCAACACTAAGCCACCTTAGGGGAAAAATAGAGGACAGAAAGATTAGGTGAAGGGACAGGTAGGCATGAAGGATGTGGAAGGACAGTATAGATCCTGTCAATAAGAGAATAAAACATAGCTTGCTTGTTTGGGGCAGCATTTAATCTCTTCATAGGAGTTTTATAGGAGTTATATGGTGGTATGGAAAGAATGCTAGATTTGGAGTCAGGGGATTTCGGGTCTTGTCTGACCGCTTGCAAAGAGCCTTATTGGCTCAGTGGGTGGAGCCTCAGTATCCTAGTCTGTAGATTATGAGTTTCAGTTTCATGTGAGACATCCACTGCAGGCTTTCTGCTCCAGAGGTCATCTCCTCATCACATCTGTTGTGGAGACCATTCTCATAAGGGCACAGGTTAAACTAGATGACCTCCAAGGTTGCGTCCTAATCTGAGATTCTATTCTATGATGCTTCTTCATATGCTTGATTAAGTGCTTGGCAAATCCCTGTTCAATAATTACATGAGTGATGTAGGAGACAGCCTGATGCAGATTCCAGTCTAGCCTTTGATTCCTGGTGTCTCCAGCAGGTCCCTAGGTTCCAGTCACTTTCTCAGCGAAAAACAGAAGCAAAACAACTGGTTAGAAATAGCAGCTATGGAAACCTCTGCAAATCTCCATCACTGACTTTCTGTCCAACTAGACATCCATTCTTGCTCTTTCCACATTGATTGCTTCATGATAGGAGGGAGAGGAAGCATAGAAAGTTATTTTTACTTCTGGCTTAACACCTGGGCCTCAAGACAATACCAGCCGACTGCAAAGATTTAGGAATCCTTCTGTAGGAAGCCAGAATGTAATAAGCTTTAGATCAACAGTTCATATAGCATGGAGAGTTGCCCACCGCCCAAGAGAGATTTCCTAATATACTGTAACCTCCGTCTTCCCTCTGAAACATCTTAGTTCCATGAAGCAATAAACCAGTCTGGTCTAAGTTACTTAAGTTCTTTGAAGTCCTGGAGAGGCCCATAAATAAGGTGGGTACTTTGGAGGGGGGCTCATTTTGTGGGATCCCTCTACATCTCTTTGGGAGTCACATTGATTTGTAGCTGCCTCTAAGTCAATTTCCTGGGGCCTATAAATCTTGGTTCAAGTAAAACCAAAATGTCATCAATATTTATTTGATGCATTTCTTACCACTCTGGAGCAAAGGGAAACAATGTCAATGTTCCCATCAGTTCCTTCCACCCCCAGTCCAACTTGGGGGTCGGACGGGCACTAAGCCCTTGACTGCCCCAGTCCCTGCAGCCCATTTTGTCGTGAGCCATAAACCTTGGGTAACAAATGTACCATTTCATGGTGAGCAAGAGTGGTAACTGTCACTGGAGAAATAAAACTGAGTTATTGTTTCCAGTTTCAAAAGAACAGCAACAAGTTAAAAAAAACTATATGTGATCTCTGTCCTCTTTTCCCCTCAGACACCTGCACTCATCTAATGTTTCACCGAATCCTGAAAAATAAATGCATAGCTTCAGTCACTAATCCATATGGCTCCAGAGACCACTGTTACATGAGAAGTTAAACTGATGGGCCGGGCGGCATAGGGGCAGCTTAATCTTTTTTAATTCAAATCGACTGAGTCCCATGTGGCTGGGGATGATACTCTATATGCTGCAATCAGACTGACCTAGACTTCTAGTGCTCTAAATGATTAATGAAACTGCCTCCTAGTTTGTTTCTATGGTGATCAGAAACCCGACACTGACAGAGGAATCTGCCATTCACACTGAATGAACTGGGAGGGGGGAGATGGGGACCCAGTGGCTCTCGTATGGAGAAGACATCTCTTGCACAGCACTCAGGCTTTTGGCTCTGAAAATGAGATACAAAGGGAATAAAACTGAAGTAAAGAAGCTAAAAGTTCCTAAGGATTTGAAGGGTAAATTCTCAAAGTAATAAGTAAGAAACAAAATTAAAGACTGTATGTAATTCCTAACATCTGACCTATTTGATTCAATTCACCAGCCTCTGATTAAACACCTATGTGGGCTGAACACCAGGAAAGTGCTGGGAAAGACACAGATATCCAGGAGACACTGAGTTTGCTGTCTTGGAGTTACAATCTAGTTAGGAGGTGGGGTTGGTTGACACCTTAGTAATTAATCACAACTTATTTATGTAGCAGATTTCTCACAACCACCACCTGAGGTATCTAATGCAAGTGGTATTCTCTCCACTTACAAAGGAGGAAACTTCTTTATATATGACTTGCTCAGGGTTCCTTAGGTCATAAGTGTCAGATGAGAAATATAAATCTAGTTCTCCGCATTGTAAGTCCATCGATCAAGTCATTCAACAGGCGGCAAGCATTTAGTAAGTGCATAATTATGTTCTTGGCACTCTGCTAATTGCTAGAGATACAGAAAAAGTAAAAAAAAATAGTGCCAGTTTTCAAGGAGTGCATGTTCTAACATGTAAATAATTAGGTACATAGAAGATATAAATGTATATATGTATATATATACATATATGTGTCTATTTATAGTTATGTGCGAATAAACACACAAGAACACACAATAGCTGAAGGTAATTTGAAAGGGGAAGCATCAATTGCTGAGCAGAAAGCTGAGAGAAGGCCTCCTGTAAAAGGTGGGCTTTGAGCTGAATCTTGGAAGAAGCCAGGGAAAGAAGGAGAGAGAGGTGAAGGGAGAATGCAATCCAGGCGTGGAGGACAGCCAGTGCAAATGCCCCATGTGAGATGAAGCGTCATGACTGAGGAACAAGTAGGTCAGTGTGGCTGGTGCTGGAGGGCACGGAGGCAAGTAAGACGTGGGGAGACTGGAAAGGGACCAGCCCGCTGGAGTTGTGTGTGTGTGTGTATGTGTGTGTGTCTTAGAGAGAGAGAGAGAAAAACAGACAGACAGACAGAGATTGACAGAGACAGACACAGAGAGAGAGAGAGAGTGAGTGAGGGAGAGAGAGAGAGAGAGAGAGAGAGAGAGAGAGAGAGAGAGAGAGAGAGAGGCACACCTACACTTTAGGAAAATAATTTTGGCAGCTGAGTGGAGGATGTATTGGAGTGAGGAGAGACTTCAGGAGGGAAGACCAACCAGAAGTCTACTACAAGAGTCCAAGTGTGAGGTGATGGGGGCCTGCCCTAGAGTGGTGCATGTGTGAAGTGAAAAGAAGAGGATGGAGGAGGATATACAATGCTTGTTCAAAAAGTTGCTCATAAATGTAAACAAGGGGTAGGGTACCTAGAATTCCTACTTTAGAATTAATGGTCTAGAATATAGATACAAATGCCATTGGTATGAATAATACAAGTGCAGATGGACACCATATTCATTTTATGTTTCTTTCTGCCTGGCTCATGTATTCGTTTATTCAGCATTACTCATCTACCATGTATAAAACCCAGTAATAGGTGCTAGTGGAACACAAAGATAATTAAGACTTAGCCCTTGCCTTCATGGAGCACACAGTCTAGCAGCCCAGCTAGACTGGGAAAGATAGTTCATCCCTGCTATGGGGTTCTTCACTAGCATCTTTCCAGCGGGCGGCCCAATATCCAGACCAGATTCTTTGTCTCCCAGGGACCTGTGAAACTCAGGGTTATCACTTTGGGAAGAAGGTGCAATGACTGAAACTTCCTTCCTGCTAAAGTTAATTTACACACTCATGTTTTTTTTCAACAAATTGAGTACAAGAGTGAAGGAGTTGCTACTGGGGGTAGCCCAAGGAGTAATGTTTGTGGGGATCCAGAGATGTTAACAATTGTTTCCTTAAATCAAGTCTTACTTAACCCTTTCCACCCCTCTCCCCTAGTCCCCTTATTCATCATGTTCTGAATGAGCAAAGACTCTTTAAGTCCTCAGGACCCCAGAGGGTGCTCTGCCTACAACTGACTGCTCCCGACAAAATTCTTTCTGATGCAATCAGCAATAACTTCTAAGCTAACCTCCTTTCTAAATTACAGCTCATCTGGCTGAGGCCATGAAAGAAGCTTCCTTAAATTGAAACCTTACCTGTTGAAGCACCTAACTGGTCCTAATCACGACTGATTGCTATTTTTAATATTTGTCCAAACCACAACTCCTCATCACATCTGGTCCATTTGGATGGAAGAGGCCGTGCTGATTGCTGGTAAACCCAGTCAGCTGCCAGTTCCTTACCTAAAGGCAAATGGCCTTATTTATTTCCCAAGTGCAATGAAAACCGAATCTAAATTGGCTGCAGCCAGCCTCGTACTAATCCATTGAGAAGTTTTAGAAAAAATAAAAACACCACCACCAACTACTTTGGTTTGGACAAACCTCTGTCTTATCTCACTCTCCAACTGGGCTAGGTATCATGTGTGTACGTTTTGTCCTTGTAAGTCACAGGTGGCAAAACTTGGGTGTCTGTAGGGGAAGGGAGGGGAGGGAAACGGAACTGTTTGCAGATCCATTAGAACAGATAAAGGAAGGGACCTGAATGGAAGGACAAAGCATGTTAATCAGAGACAAGAAGGAGGCCACCTTCTCTGCCTCTCAGGTGTCAGGCAGGGGCCAGATAGCTGCTGTTTCTACAGCTAGACTCGTTCTTCCAAACTTCCTCAGCTGGAATTCCATGCCCCCACTTCAGACAGTCTGAAGTGGGGAGCAAAATTCAGAAAGCTTATTCCTGCCTGCTTTCCTTAACTTCAAGTCTTCCTTGGCTATTAATTTTTAAGAATTAATTTAATTTAATTTAATTTAAGAATTAATTTAATTTAATTTAATTTAAGAATTAATTAAATTAAATTAAAAATTTAAGCCCTGTGGTGCAGAGGAGAGAATGGTCTGTTTGGAGCTAGAAATCCTGGTTTTGGATCCCAGTCCTGCTGCCTAACTACTTGTGGGCCCTTGAGAAAGTTCCTCACTGTCTCAGTTTCCTAATCTGTAAAATGGGAGTTCTACTTTGTACTACTTTTTGGATAAGTCACTTCAGGTCTGAGTTTATGAGCCAATGTATAGATGATTTTAGAGTTGGAAATGACCTTTGAAGTCATTTAGTTCAACCTTCCTATTTATGTGGACAAGGAGAGTGAGTGAGGTAAGGCTGGAGGGCTGAATCTGAAGTCAGGAGGACCTGGGTTTGAATCCTGCCCTCACACTTAGCAGTTATGTGATTTCATGTCTCTGAGACTCATTTTTTTCCCGTTTTAAAATGGGAATAATAATAATTCTGACATCCATTGTAAAATGGAGAATAATACCTATGGCACCTACTTGCAGGGTAGTTTTGAGGGTCAAATGTGAGTGTTGTTGTTCAGTCGTTTTCCGTCATATTAGACTCTTTGTGACCCCATTTGGGGTTTTCTTGGCAGAGATACTGGAGTGGTTCACCATCTCCTCCTCCAGCTAATTTTATAGATGAGGAAACTGAGGCAAGTAGGGTTAAGTGACTTGCCCAGGGTCACATAGCTTGTAAGTATCTGAGACCAGATTCGAACTCAGGAAGATGAGTCTTCCTGACTCCAGGCCCAGCACTCTATCAACTGTGTCACCTAACTGCCCCAATGCTGGATGTAAAGCACTTTAAAGAATCGTATTAATGTGTGCTATCATCATTATCATTGATATTTGTTTTTTTGCTTTGAGCTAAAAACTTTCTATTCTGGTAACTTTTCCCCCTCTTCCTTTCTTTGTATCCCCAGCACTTAACATAGTGCCCAGCACATAGTAAGTGCTTGTTATATTATATTATATTAGTTGACTAACTGATGTTTGAAACAAGGGCCCATAGGATTGGGTCTCTCCCTATATCACCCAATGAGGTTCTAATGTCTCTGTGGATTTTATCTAAGTTCCTGAGATGAGGTGAAGAAAGGTGGATAATCTCTCCCTGTATAAGAGGATGATGGAATGTAAAGTGATAATTTCCACTCCAAATTTCAAGGGGACAGGAAAAAGAGAGAGGAATGAGCACATAAAAGTATTTGGAAAAGAGAAATGATTGGATTCTAAACAGACTTTGATAAACCAGTAATCAAATAAAAATTAATATAGCATTTTCCTTCTCCCCACCTTAGTTGTATGTTTTGCCTCAAAATTCTTCATGTTGATTTTGTGTATATTTTGCTGTGTCCCCCCAATAGAATTTACTGTCCTTGAGGACAGGAATTATATTGCTAGCCCTAGTATAATTCCTGACATATGGTATACTCCTAATAAATGCTTATTGAATGGAGCCAATTATTTGCCAAATATGCCAGTAATCCTATTCTCCCTACCCTATTCATGTCTATTTCAGAGAAAAGAGACGGATCCTGCTAAGAAAGCTTGGCCTGGAGGGATGGATAGTTCTATTCACTATGAATAATGAATAATTTCTTCAACTGGAAATAAACCAAAGGTTGTAATAGCACCTATCTCCTAGGGTTGTTGTGAGGATCACATGAGATATTTGTAAAGCACAGTGCTTATCCCATAGTAGGTCTTAACAAATGCTTGTTTCCTTCCCTTCCTTTGCCCTATGAATTGTAGAAGGGAAGCTCTTTGTGAACTAGAGGAAAGAAAACCACATCAGTCTGCCAAATGCACATTGCTCATGTTCTCACCTGGCTCTCATTGGGCCAGCTGGTGGGAGGAGCACTGTCCAGCTTCACAACTAAATGATGCCTTGCTAATTACAACCTGACACAGACACACACCAGGTGTGCTTTCCAGCAGCAAAGAGTTTCAGAGTGGGAATGATGGCCACTTAACCCTCAGCAGATCCAGCCGCAGCAACAGTACATTAGCCTTGAGAATAAAGCCCCTCCTTCACTCATGGGGGTCTCTAGTAGGGTCTTTAGTCTGCCCATCTTGCAAGGCAGAGTGGGCAGTTGTGTAGGACTTGACATCTGGTCCATTTTGCCTAAGACCAGGCTCTGCTAGCTTTTGTGACCTTGGGAGGGGTCCTTTTCTTTTTCTGATGAGTAGAGATGGTACCTTTGCCCCCAGAGGGTTGCGAGAAGATTCAAGGTTATCTGAAAGGATGAACATGGATTTTTGTGGGGCAAAAAGGGCCAGAGCACTTCAAGTAATTATTGTTGAATGAATAAAAAGTGAACAAAAACATTTATTAAGTTTTTATTACATTACAATTACTGTGCTAAGTGCCAAGGATACAAAAATAAGTGAGACACTTCTTGTTCTCACATTCTAATGGGGGAAGACAATGATGTAGGATTCATTTGCAGGCTGACTGGAAGGGTCTGGTGGTCCTAAGGTGGGCTGCAAGAAAAATGGTGAGGCCCAAACATCCTTAGGATGACTTTTCAGGCTAGATGACAATGCCTGGGGTCATGTAGGGTATAGTGGAAAGATAGATGGTAAGATCTGTGTCATCTTCCATGTTACCAGGATTGTAGTCGGTGACTCCTTGCCTCGTCTGCCCCAGCAAGGTGGGGGGATCTTTCAGGAGGACCTGAGCTACCATTGTTGGTAAGGGAAGAATGAGTCCAAGGGTTGCAGGGGAGCAGATCCTGTGGATGGGGTGGGGAGGTCAGCATCCAGCCACGAGAGGGAAAGAGGAAAGGCAGAGTTGGTAGGAAAACTGGAGGCAAAGGCCTTCACAAAGTGTCTTCTTTTTACTGGTCTCACTAGATAGAATTTGGTCCAGGAGAGCCAATGAGTCCAGAAGGAAGCAAGAGCCATTGGGTGTCCTTCCCCTCTCTCATTCCAACTTACCTGCCTGACCAAGCTTTCCTTGGAGCTAGCCTTGAAAAAATGGAGCGGTGGTAGTGACTGCCAGAGTGTACGTGGCAGAATGAAAAACTGGGCTAGCCAGAGCCTGCGGGAACTGTCCTAAGCATCTTTTTAAGCTGCAATTGGGTGACACTGGGTATATCTATGACATTGAATATTCACTTACACAACAGCCAGTAATTCTATTCAGCTTTAGAGTTTGCAAAGCATTTTACAGCCACTTCTTTATTTGATCCTTCCCACAACCCTGAGAGACAGTTCTCCAGTTCTTAATTGTCCCTATTTCACAGATGAGAGAACAGATTCAGAAATTAAGTGGCTTGCCCATGGCCATATGAGTGACAAGGTTAGAATTTGATCCCAGGTCTCTCCTGACGACATGATGCCTAATATGTGTGTACACACTCAAGACAGACTGACAGATGAGAGATAGAGAGACAGATAAGAGAAACAGGTAAATCTATTTATATGGGTAGGTATATGTATATGTGTGTGTGTGGTGTGTGTATGTACCCATAGCTATGGATAGCAACAAGCATTATTAAGCATCCACCTTGTGCCAGGCATTGGAATAGGCACTATGAGGAATTAATTAATTCCTGCTCTCAAAGAGCTTAGATTTTAATGTATATATGAATATATATACCTATATACACACATATATATCTATATACATATACACACATATGTACACTCACATATACACATACATATATACATATGTATACAAACACACATATATGCATGTACATATAAACATATAATATGTGTACACGTGTATGTGTGTATATAGTGTATGCATAAACATGCATGTACAAATGTGTATATTGTGTACATATATGCATATGTGTATATATTACACACACATTCATATGGCGATCCAAGAGTTTTCCAGCAGTTTTAAGCTTCCATTTGTACACATTCTTGTGATGATTCTCTGTGGTGGTTATAACAAATGGCTCTCTTGGAAAACCATTTCTCAGGGTCGTGGTAAGAATCAAGTAAGGGTATAGATGCCAAGCACTTTGCAAACCCTTAAGCTGACTAGAAATATTGACTGTTGTTAGAGTAAGTACTCAATGGATATTTGTTGAGTGAATGACAATATTATGTGGTTCGGACCAAGGCTTTTGAACCTATAAGGCTTTTTGCAGAAGATCTGCCAGCAGAATAATGACCATTCTCTGCACCTTGAGGGAGAGATCTCCTGGAGAGGTGGGAATTTCAGAACCCGCTGACATTCCCCTCCCCCAGGAGTGCCCCCGCCCCGGCACTGGTCCCCAGGGCTAAGTGAACATCAGGAGAGATTTCTTTGCCCCTAAATCTTTCTATTGTAATTAGTCATGTCATTGGGTGGCTTTCCCACCCCAAGTCTGCCCAACAGTTTCAGTCCTGGGCCTTCTTCCTAAGGGATATCAGGCCAGGTTATGGATAAAAAGTTACTCCTTATGTGAGTCCAGGGCCAGGGGTTAGTCCTTAGAAGAGGCAGCTAGACTGTGAGCGGACTGGTGAGAACCAGAGAGGCTGAGAATCAGAAGACCTCGGTCCTTGTCCCAGTTACAACTAACTAGTTGTGTGGCTTTAGGCAAGTCTCTATTTCTCTGTGCCTCAGTTTTCTTATTTGTCAAATGGGAATAATAAAAACCTGCCTGACCTACCTCAAAATGTTATTTTGAGGATTGAATCAGAATAGAGAGAAGGAGGTTTAAAAAGAAAAGAACCCTGTAGTAACTCTAAAGTTGTATGATTATTTTTTAAATTATTTTATTAATAGACCCCAATGTCATTCACTTGTTCTCTTGGTGTTTCTTGGGGAAATTTATTACTGTTTAAAAATTTTTTAAAGGAAAAAGATCAACAAAGTTCAGAGGAGACTAACCCAAAGATAGAGAGTTTAGGGAAACTAGACAGATTCCGAGAGCACGGCGTGTTCTGTCTAGGAATGGAAAATGCCTCAGGGAGGATACATGAGAACTGTCTAGAAATGTGTAAAGGGATATTATACAGAGAACAGGGATCGATTATTCTCATTAGGCACTGAGGTCAGCAGCAGCAGCAGTAATGGGGTTAAGCTACAGCAGGGAAACATTTAGGTTAAATATTCAGGGGAAAACGTCTGAAAGAAGGAGACCCAGACAGAATGGGGCGGCCTGTGGAACTGAGCCCTTGATTCAGACCCGGTGAGGACTCCTCTCACTGCCCCGGGGTCCCACAAACACAGTCCCTGCCAGAAAACCCAGGCCCCCTCACCCCTATGGAGAGGCTAAGAAGGGAGAGGAAAACAGAGGCAAGGGGCCCAGTGCTGGGGACCACCTTTCTCCTCCCGGAGTGCTGGGGGCCTCTTTTGTCTCTCAGTCCCCACAGAGAGACAGATCTGGCTTTTTCAGAGCAGGGCCAAGGCTTGATAATCATAATAACCACTCTCATTTATATTACACTTTCGAGCTTTCAGAGTACTTTCCCTTGCAGCAATTCTATGAGGTTGGCAGTTCGAGCACGATTGTCTCCATTTTGCAGAAAAGGATACTGAGGACCAGAGAGGCAAAGAGATTTAGTTATCAACAAAGCTGGTTAAGTGGCAGAATCAGGACTTTAGTGCATCTCCTGACATCAAGTTTGGGGCTCTTTTTACTATAAGAGTTTATCGATTTACTATTTTTACTATATACTCTTTTATTTACTATATTTACTATGTACTTTTTACTACTCTATATCTTTCTCCTCTTTTTTTCTCTTCCTCTTCTTCCTCTCTCCCTCCATCAAATTTCTCTCATATCTCTCTACTCTTTCTTGATTTCTCACTCCTCTTTCTCAAACTCATGTTCTTCAGAGATAAGTAGCATAAATACCATCATTATGGTATATTAATGAAATATCATTAATTACTTAAATTAAAATTCAACTAGATATTAATATGGTATATTATTAATATACCAACTGATAAGGAAACTCAGGCTCGGAGATATTAAATGATTTGCTCATGGTTACACAGAAGACTTAGGTTCAAGTCCTAGGCCTCCTGCTTAATACCCGGGTGTCCTTGGGCAAATTACAGCCTCTCTAGGCCTCAATTTTCTCATTTGTCAAATGAAGAGGTTGAACTACTTAACCCTCCCATGTCTCTTTCTGCTGATCTCATGGTCCTGCCAACACAGATATTGTAAGGCTCCAGCGGAGAAGCTTGGTTCAGACACAAAGAAATTACTTTTAGGGGAATGCACACGTCTCCAAAGAAGACTCCAACACAGGTGTCTCCACATCTGTCTACACAGAAGAAGCTAGTCTTGGCCACTTTTCAATGAGTTCTGAGTTTGAGATTTCTCCCTAAGGGAGCTAGAAAAATGAAAGACTCCAGTGTGTGATCAAGTACCTTCCTCCTGTTCTTTGCTCTATAGAGTACACTCAAATCAGAAGTTCTGGATCTCCCAATTTAGGTCTCAGTGCTACACTTCATTCCCCTCTGAGCACCCCATTATCCAGCCATACTGCCTCTGTTGCAGGTGAGTCAAAAGTGCCTTTGCATTGGCCACCCCTCTGCCTGGAATGCTCTCAATCTTCATCCCTACCTCTTAGAATACCTACCTAAGCTCCTTCATGGGAGGGATTGTTTTTCTTTTTGGTTGTGGTTATTTTGTGTTGTTCTGTTTCATCTCCAGGGCTTAGCATAGTGCCTGGCACATAAAAAACACTTGTTGAATGAATGATGGATTATTTATTATCTAGAGAAGCAGGATCTCCCCTTCAGGGCCTTGTTCGCATTAGGTTGTGTGAGCTCCTTGAGAACAGGGACTGGTTTTGCCTTTGTCCTCAACACTTAGCACATATTAGGCACTGAATAAATGCTTGTTGACTAGACTTGACTGACTGTTCAGTCCATTAGGACACAACGGCTAATTCCACAGTGGGTGGATGAGGAATCAGCCAGAGGGAGGCAGACAATGGTTTTGTGTCATTCATTCTAGAACACTGTGAGTGATTTCCATAGCTGTCAAGTTAGAAAATTCCTGGCAAGGCATCAGAAGCATCTTATTCTCTCTACTTGAACTCCTTGCATCAGGGGGGGATGGTGTTCCTCTTTGTGTTGTGGCAAGGCAGACTTTTGATTGATAGTTACACTCAGAAGTTATGGGTGTAGTGGGTTCCAAGCTCTGGTAGTGCATGCTCTCGCAGATCACTTATACACATTCCCATCTGCACTTGTTGCTCAAAAATTTGCACCCTTCTTCCCGGATGTCAGAAACTTGCATTAGCAAATCGCCTGCCCAGTATAAAAGTGTGGTGCTTGCAGCTCCCTGGAAGCCAGGGGCTATGGGTAACTGAGACATCACTCTTTAAAATTTGGAATGATCAGTTGTCTCCTGCTCTACCATAGAAAAACGCCCTTCAGGCTGCTTCTCTGTCTCTCTGGGGAACTTCACCAGTGATGTCATTCCGGTTGAGACTGACAGCATTATGCAGTGACCTTCCATGAAGGAGAAGGGTTGGTGTTTTGTTTTTCTCCTTTTCCAGGTGAGAAATTACCTCTCCTGGAGCACAGTTTGGCATGGGTGCTCAGGCTGCAGCGAACCTGGAACAGGCCTCAAAGGACTGAATCTTGGGCAGCTGCAGCAGTTTCCAGACTTCTCAACCCAGGAAGCCAAAAACAACTTAGAAGGTCAGTGGGAAAAGTCTGTGTCTGCAGTGAAAGAGAAGCTAGGTCTCAGGCACAAGTTCCGAGCATGGCCTCTGGGGCAGCGGCTGCCTCCTGAGCTTCCAGCCCACAGACTGAGGGGTAATCGAGTGGCTGATCAGAAGGGGATTGCAGGGATCTCTTTGCCAGTGCTGAGGCAGGAATCTCTTGCTTTGACCATGCTTGGATCTGGGTCACAGTTCTGAGGGGCAGTTGTAGGGTGAGGAGGAGTGCAGTCATAGTAGAGCTTGTAGTGGGGGTGGAGAGAAAACACCTTGCCCCTTATCATAGCACCTTGGAAGAACTGAAAATTTACAGGTCCCTAGAAGTATCTCTGAAAACAGCTGCACAAAACCCCTGAAGCTTGGGACAGTACATTCTTCACATTGGAAGCAGACTCTTACCTTAACAAAGAGTTTAAAATTCAAGTAATTGGCCGGGATCATGGGTAAGCAGCCCAAAAAGAGTCAGACTATATTATCTTACTTTGGTGACAAAGAAGATCAAAACATACAACCAGAAGAAGACAACAAAGTCAAAGCTCCTACATCCAAAGCCTCCAAGAAAAATATGAATCAGTCCCAGGCCTTGGAAGAGCTCAAAAGGGATTTTGAGAAGCAAGTAAGAGAAGTAGAGGAAAAACTGGGAAGAGAAATGAGAGTGATGTAAGAAAATAATGAAAAACAAGTCAACAGCTTGCTAAAAGAGACCCAAAAAAATACTAAAGAAAATAACATCTTAAAAAATAGCCTAACCCAAATGGCAAAAGAGGTACAAAAAGCCAATGAGGAGAAGAATGCCCTAAAAAGCAAAACTGGCCAAATGGAAAAGGAAGTCCAAAAGATTACTGAAGAAAATACTTCTTTAAAAATTAGAATAGAGCAATTGGAAGCTAGTGACTGTATGAGAAATCAAGTCACTGTAAAACAAATCCAAAAGAATGAAAAATTAGAAAATAATGTGAAATATCTCATCAGAAAAACAACTGACCTGGAAAATAGATCCAGGAGAGAGAATTTAAAAATTATTGGACTATCTGAAAGCCATGATCAAAAAAAAGAGCTTAGACATCATCTTTCAAGAAATGATCAAGGAAAACTGCCCTGATATTTTAGAACCAGAGGGCAAAATAGAAATGGAAAGAATCCACCAATCTCCTCCTGAAAGAGATCCCCAAAGGAAAACTCCTAGGAATATTGTAGCTAAATTCCAGAGTTCCCAGGTCAAGGAGAAAATATTACAAGTAGCTAGAAAGAAACAATTCAAGTATCGTGGAAACACAATCAGGATAACACAAGATTTAGCAGCTTTTACATTAAGGGACAGCAGGGAATGGAATATAATATTCCAGAGGGCAAAGGAGATATGATTACAAGCAAGAATCACCTTCCCAGCAAAACTGAGTATAATCCTTCAGGGGAAAAAATGGTCATTCAGTGAAATAGAGGACTTTCAAGCATTCTTGATGAAAAGACCAGAGCTGAATAGAAAATTTTACTGTCCAATACAAGACTCAAGTAGAACATGAAGAGGTAAACAGGAAAGAGAAATCATAAGAGACTTATTAAGGTTGAACTGTTTACATTCCTGCATGGAAAGATGATATTTGTAACTCATGAGACCTTTGTCAGTATTAGGGTAGTTGGAGGGAAAAAATATATGTATGTATGTATATAGATAGATAGATAGATAGATAGATAGATAGATAGATAGATAGATAGATAGAGGGCACAGGGTGAGTTGAAGCTGAAGGGGTCATATCTGGAGAATAAAATTAAGGGATGAGAGAGGATTATACTAGGAGAAGGAGAAAGGGAGAGGTAGAACAGAGTAAATTATCTCACAAAAAAACAGAAAAGAAAAGGCTCTTACAGTGGAGGGGAAACAGGGGAAGGTGAGAGGGAATGAGTGAATCTTATTCTCATAGGATTTGACTTAAGGAGGGAATAACATACACACTCAATTGAATATGGAAATCTCTGTTACTCTACAGGAAAATGGGGGGGAAGGGGAAAAGAGAGTAGGGGGATGATAGAGAGAAGGGCAGATTGGGAAAGGGGGTAATCAGAAGCAAATACTTTTGAGGAGGGACAGGGTCAAAAGAAAGAATAGAATAAATGGGGGGGGGCAGGATAGGATTAAGGGAAATAGAGTTAGTTTTTCACAGCATGTCTACTATGGAAGTGTTTTGCATAACTGCACAGGTATAACCTATATTGAGTTGCTTGCCTTTTCAATGAAGGTGGGTGGGGAGGGAGGAAGGGAGAAAATTTGGAACCCAAAGTTTTAAAAACACATGTTTAAAAAAATGCTTTCACATGCAACTGGGAAATAAGAAATACAGGAAATGGGGTACAGAAATCTATCCCACCCCACAGGAAAATAAAAGGGAAAGGGGATAAGAGAAGGGTGGGAGAGATAGCAGGGAAGGCAGACTAGGGAAAGGGGTATTTAGAATGCATGCCATCTTGGGGTGGGGGGAGGGCGAGATGGGGTGAAAATTTGGAACTCAAAATCCTGTGGAAGTAAATGTTGAAAACTAGAAATAAATAAATTTATTAACAAAAAAAAGAAAGTGACTAGGAAAAAAAATTCTGATTGATGATTAGAAAAAAAAAAAAAAGAAATTACCTATCCCAAAAGTGGAGGAGATGAATCTTGGAGTTGTCAACCTTTTTCCCCAGCATGTAACAAGAGCTGGTCAGCATCTGATTCTGAAAACTGTAAGAAGGAGGCAAGTGGGTTGGAAAGCTGTTTTGAGACCCTAATCTGTAAAGCAAGTGGGTTAAACGAAATATTCTCCAAGGTCCCTTCTAGCCATGTGGGTTTATGAGTTTATAGTGTAATATGAAAATAAGCCACATACAGAGGAAAAAGAGGCCTTTTTCCAAGAGGAGATGGAGAATAAAATCTCAGCCAAGACTGAGGGAACTGAGCCTCAGAGAAGTTACATGATTTGTTCACAATCACACTACTAGGAAGTTTCCCAGACATGTCTTGAGCTCAGTGCCCTTTCTGCCATATAGGGCTTCCCCTTCTTCCAGAATTAACCAACCCTCCTCCCCACCCCCTACAGGTCTTCTCCTCCTTGGTGAAATCTCTTCCAGTCGTCTAGTTACTCTTTGTGTTTGTTCGATCACCTTTTTTTGGAGGGCCATTCTCCCTTCCTGGAGAACCTTTCCTCCACTTCTCTGCCTTCAGTTAAATCCTACCTATGTTTCAGGACTCAACCCAAGACTCCCCATGGACATCTCAGGCTCATAGAGATCAATTCTTTTGTGACGTACCATGGCTTTGGAAACTTTTGGGCTGTTATTTCTAGTAGCTATTTAATTCTTGAATGAATGAAATAGCTTATATTGTTTACTCTGGACCAGGTACTGTGCCAAATGTTGTAGATACAAATCAGCAAGTGAGATAGTACCTGCCCTCAAGAATGTTTATACCTATTCTCCCCTATAGTAGGTTGATTTGTTAAACTGCTTGGTCCTTCTGATCTAGAGCAAATTAATATTGTTGATGCCAATCAACGAAATTCAAAAAACATATGTTAAATGCCTGCTATATTCTAGGTGTCAGGAATGCAAAAATGAAGACATATAGACTCCTTGACCTCAAGGTGTTCATAATTTAATAGGATGGATATGGCATGTATAAAGGAGAGAGAAGGAGAATTATTAGGTGGAGGGAGTGCTTCATGGAAGAAGGTATCTGAGCTGGGCCTTGAACAAAGGAAAGGATTTCAACAAGGAGAAATGCAGAGGACTTGCTTGCATTCTAGGGTTGGAAGTTGGCTTACTCAAATGAATAAAGGTGAGAAAAGATCTCATTTCCTGTGGGGGCAGGAAAAGATCAGGGAACAGTTTGACTGAAACAGTTTGAAGAGGGGGTGATTATAGTGAAAGAAGGCGAGTAGATTGAAATCAATGTTTGAGGGGCCTTGTTTGTCGGGGTAGGGAGTTTGTATTTTGTTTTAGAGGTAATGGGGGAAAACTAAAGGCTCTTGAGCAGGAAAGTGACTCAGGAAGATTATTTTTGTGGCTGTGTAAAGAATGAATTGGAGGGAGGGAAGAGATCAGAGATAGGTAAATGAGTTAGGAGATTTCAATATTCAAGGTGAGAAGTGATGAAGACTTGAATTAGTGCAATGCCTATGGGAGTGGAAAATAGGGAACATATACCATTGATACTGTGTAAGTAGAATTTTAAAAAACTGCCTCTGTGTGTGTGTGTGTGTTACGGTGAGAGGTAAAGGGAAGACTCAAAAGGTAAGTCAAAGATTTTTGAATCCAGATAACTAGGAAGACATTTGTACCTCAATAGAAATTGGGAAGTTGGGAAAAAGATAGGGGTTGGTTTTATTTTATTGTATTTTATTTTTTTGAGATTTGTAGATACTTTAAAAAATTACAATAACTCCTTGATATATTTCTACCCTCCCCAAAATGAAAGCCTTCCTTGTATCAAAGAAGTAAAAGTTGGCAAACAGAAACTACGCACATAGGAAGCTCATCTGAAGATATGTTCAGGATTTTGGAGGGGCAGGTTTTTGGGAGCTGAGGCAGACTGAGTATCTAAGTCTGTTACTGCCTCAAGACTGAGCAAGACCTTGGACTAATCTGTCTAGGGACATTAAAGCCATCACTTTACTCAGCAAAGGGCCTCCAGGACTTTTTAGGTGATTCCAAACTGTCAGTGGAAAGAGAACATGAGTGAGTGCCAGATTGGTTCTCCTCATGATCTCGACCTCCAAGTTCTGACTGTCCTGATTTCTCATCCATTCTTTCTTTGTGTGTCTATACTGGTTTTCTGAAAGTACCCCTTTGTTCAAAAAGATATTGTCTCCATTTGTGCCTAAGTGAGGACAAATAGTCATTCATTCAAAAGGCTTATTCTGAACACCTATTGTATCCCTTACCCTGTGCTAGGTAAGAATTTAAGTTAGTACATGGTCCCTGCTCCTAAATGAGCCTGAGGAGACAAGATATACACACATGAATATTTTAATATTTCTTTTCCTTTTATTAAGAAGGAAGCAAGCATTTATTATGTGCCTGGCACTATGCTAAGTACCTTACAAATAGTATCTCATTTGATTCCCATAATAACCTTGGGTGGTAGGTAGTAGTATTATTATCCCCATTTTACAGTAGAGAAAACTGAGGCAAACAGAGGTTGAGTGATTTGACCAAGGTCACACAGCTAGTAAGTGTCTGAGGCTGGATTTGAATTCAACTCTTTCTGACTTCAGGCCCAGTGTTCTATCCACCACACCACCTAGACTGAAAGCTCTATGAGAGTAAACTCTATGCTTTATTTAAGTTTTGTAGCTTCTCCAGTGCCTAGCATTTTTGTTGTTGTCATTGTTTTTCAATTATGCCCAACTCTCCTGACCCTATTTGTGATTTTCTAGATAGAGATACTGGAATGGTTTGCCATTACCTTCTTCAGCTCGTTTTACAGATGAGAAAACTGAGGCCAACAGGGTTAAAGGATTTGCTCAGGGTCACCCTGCTAGTATGTGTCTGAGGCCAGATTTGAACTCAGGAAGATGAGTCTTCCTGACTGCAGGCCCAGCACTCTATCCATTGCACCACCTCCTCTCTGCCCTAGTGCCTAGCATAGTATTCTGTAAACATTAATAAATGTTTGTGAATGAATGAATGTTGAAAGACTATGAATCTGTATGACCTTAGATAAGTCATATACCTTCCTGAACCTCAGTTTCCTTGTCTATAAAATAAGGGGATTGCACTAGTTAATGCTCAGGATTTTTCCAGTTCTAATCCGATCCAGTCTTATGATATTGTCATTGTGGATACTTCCTCTACTGACATGAATCACAGAATCTCTAGTCTTATACACAACTTCCTGAGCTGCTACGCCTAGGAATGCCAACTGTTGATGCCTCCATTTTCCCTCTATCCCTGTCTCTCCACCTAGAGAGCCATCCCATATGGCAAAGAATATTAAAAAAAATAAGGAATGAGGAAGAAAAAATATAATCAGCAAAATTGATCAACACATTATAAAAATCTGAAAACTATGCAATATTCCCTGCCCCCAGGGACCACCCCACTTCTGCAGAGGAGTGGAGGGAGCTGACTTCTCATATCTCCTCTTTGGGGCCATTCCTGTTCTTTTTAATCACAACTTTCACTTTTGATCGTTTTGTGGTTGTTCTTTCCATTTACATGGTTGTAGTCACTGGGAGTATTGTTTTCTTGGCCATTTTACATGAGGTCATGCAAGTCTTTCTGTGTTTCTCCTGTGTTCATCACAATCTTTGTTTCTTATGGCACAGTAATATTCCATTACATTCATATACTAGTATTTGTTTAGTCATTCTCTGTCTGATGGACATCTACTTTGTTTTCAATTCTTAACTACTGTTATAAGTATTTTGATGAATTCATATTCTAAGTGGGGGAGACACCCCATATAGGAGGGCTCAACTTCAAGGCAGATGGAAGGGGTCAATGTTTCCAAAGGAATAGCTATAGGGCAGAAAGCCAAGGGGCTCTTGGGGTACATCAACAGGTCAGATTGCAATATCTGGGGCTTTGGAGGTCATAGCAGAAAGTCAGATGGTAAGGCCTCTTGAAGGGTATGTCAGTACTCTAGGCTGGACACTGAAACCCTCCCCCCACCCCATTTTTTTCTTTGTGAGAGAGAATTGGATTGGTAGTCTCTGCAGTGGAATAAAGGTTACTGGTCAAACCTTTGAAAACAAACCTGTTAAGTAGGTTAGTCCATAGTTAATAGGCACACAGTTCATCACTGGTTTCATACTAGACACTCAGTTTTTGTTTTTTATTTCTTCTCTTTTTATTCTTTTTTCTTTTTTAAATAGTATTTTATTCTTCTAATTACATGCAAAGAATATTTTAAACATTAATTTAAAAAATTTTGAGTTCCAAATTTTCTCCCTCTTTCTCTCCCTTTTCTGCTCCCTAAGATGACAATCAATTATATATATGTATGTATATATATTATATATATATGCAATCATGTAAAACATTTCCATATTAGTAATGTTGTGAAAGAAGAAACAGACCAAAAGAAAGAAATCATGAAAAAAATAGAGAAAGTGAAAATAGTATGCTTCCATCTGCATTCTGACTCCATTAGATTTTTCTCTGGATGTGGATAGCATTTTCCATCATGAGTTCTTTGGAAATGTCTTGGATCATTGTATTGCTGAGAAGAGCTAAGTCATACATAGATGATCATCACACAACATTGCTGTTACTGTGTACAATGCTCTCCTGGTTCTGCTCACTTCACCTTGCGTCAGTCCATGTAAGTCTTTCCAGGTTTTCCTGAAAACTGCCTGCTCATCATTTTTTATAGCACAATAGTATTCCATTACATTCATATACCACAACTTGTTCAGCCATTGCACAGTTGATGGGCATCCCCTCACTTTCCAGTTCTTTGCCACCACAAAAAGAGCTGCTATAATAGTTTTGTACATGTAGGTCCTTTTCCCTTTTTCTGATGCTCTCTTTGGGATATGGACCTTAGCACTACACCAGATGCTTTGACAGATTTGTGGGACCTGCCAGAACCCATGCTCTCCGGCCTCTTGTTGTTCAGTTGTTTTTCAGTTGTGTCACTCTTCATGGGGGTTTGGTTTACTATTTCACACTTCTAGTAAGTGTCTGAGGCCAGATTTGAACTTATGAAGATGAATCTTCCCTCTTCCAGGCTGGGCATTCTATCCATTGCGACACCTAAATGCCTAGCTTTCAAGAAACTGAGGTCATTATTATGCCAAGAGGAGTTATACAAACAGCACACACATATAGAAAATGGTCAATAAAAGGTTGAATAGGAGGAGGGAAGTAGTCTGGATTGTATTTAGGGAATTATATAGTGCTATTGATTAATCCTAAGCTGTTCCCTGAAATAAAACATCAGATTTTTAATATGAATATTCTCTTAGCGATGCTATGAGGCTGAGGATCATAGAATACCACAATCTCCAAAGAATCAAGATGTCAGGTGACTCAATGGACAATGGAGAGGCATATGGTGGGTATGAATAGGTTGTCCAACATATTACCAATAATGATTTGTGCACAGGAAGGGGCATAAAAACTATCTCTCTGCCCTCCCCCCCACTCAGGAAATGTGTAATCATGAAAAGAGGTGGGTCAGCCATTGAGCAAGAGTGAGAGAGAAAAGGTGGACAGCCCTGAGGGCATCACTGATGACCACAGAATAGGAAAAGGCCTAGAAGAAGGCCTCTCATTGATTGGTGAGATCATTTACGGGGGACAGAGCTAAGAATAACAAAGGATGAAAAAATGTGGATGGCTTGTGATCTTCACCATTGGTGGAAGTCCCTATATCAGTGACATAGGTTACCTCCTTCAAGAAGCCTTCCTAGAAAACCCAGTCCTAAACTCCAACACTCCAGCACAATCCTTGCTCTGTTCTTCCCTGTTCTTAATGAACTCTATAATGATGGATATTTCAAAAGATTCCATGTTTTTCCTGCTCTGCCCCTGCACTCCACATATTGCAAAAGAATCTGGGGTCTCATGTATTCACTTTTCTAGGTCCTGTGAAAGATTATGAGCTTTGTCTTCAGAATGTCTAGTAGGACTTAAAAAAAAGTTGCTGATTTTTTTAACCTCAATGTTACTTTCCAATGACACCCCTCTCCACCAACATGGCCTTCTTATAGCAAAGAAGTATAATTAAGAAAAACAAATCAGTCCACTAACCCACGACTGAGAAGGTTTTTAATTAGTCTTGGTGCCTTCCCTCTGAGACTATCCTCAATTTATTCTGTATATAAGTCTATTTTTTTTTGTATATTATCTCCTCTATTAGACTGTGAGTTGCTTGAGAGTTTTTGCCTTTCATTTTATCCCCAGTACTTAGCACTTAGTAGGCACTTAATAAATGTTAGTTGACTGACAGATTGACTAATAGTTGGCTACCTTGTTTTACTGGGGAGGGGGGGGCGGCATACTGTCTGGAGTAAGATTTCTCAATCTCTGCTGCCTTTCTCTCTCTCTCCCTACTTCCTCTCTGCTTTTTCATTTCTTTCTCTCTGGGAGGAACAGGGAGCCGAGAGAATAGAATCTTGGACTAGACTAAGTGGAAGAATCAGACTCTGCTCCTGACTCTGGGAGAAGGCAGAAGATGGATGAGGAGAGGGCAGAGCAGGGCACCTCAGGGCTGTAACTGGGAGAAGATGGATGGGCTCTGAGGCCTCCCTCTTCCTGCCCCACCAAGCTGAGCTGCTCAGGACAAGAGATTTGAAGGAGAGGGAGAAAGGGAGGACACACACCTGGTATTGCCAGTGTTCCAAAGCCACCTAGGTCTTCCATCAAATATTTTAAATTCTGTGACCCCAACCTCCATCCTACTGCCTTTTCCCTCACAAATGGGATATTCTTGTACTCTGAACCTATAAGCTGAAGCTCAGCATGCACCTAGGAGGAACCTGGTGGAAAGAAAAGGCCTAGAACCTCTTCGGATATTCACCAGATGAGCATGGAGAGCCACAGAGATGAGAAATGGAAACCACGCTAGGTGTGAATCAAACAATTTAATGGAACAACATTCATTGAACATGTGCTATGAAGGCAGTATTGTGCACTGGGGCAAACATTGGATTTAGCATTAGAGGGCCTGGGACAGACTCCTGCCTGTGAAATTTATTCCCTGTGCTGCTTTAGCAAAGTCACTTCCTTCTCAGGACCTCAGCATCCTCATCTACAAAATGGGGGAGTTGAAATTGATGACTTCTGAAGTTTCTTTCCATATCTCAACCTAGGAATGTATGTGCTGCAAGAGACTTGGCTGAGAAGGGGACAGAGTAACACACCCTTTATAGACTCAAGAGCTTATGATCTAGTTGGAGAAGTATGATATGCCCTGGGCTTTCAAAGAGATGATGAAAAATACAGTGGAGGCAGAGTAGGAAAAAAAGACTGGACTGGAAGTCAGGAGACCTGGGTTCTAGTTTTGGCTCTGCCATATAACCTTCTTTTGCAAGTCAGTATAACTTCTCCAGGCTTCATTTGCCCATTTGTCAAATGAAGTGGTTGGATTAGGTGATCTCTACGGCCCCTTCCAGCCCTGAGGTTCCACGAATTTAACGTAAGACATTCTCTGCTCAGTGTCACTCAGGCGAACAGACACTAAACACTCATTGAGTTCATCAGCAGGGGAAATTCGCTGTGGCCAGCATCACTGACTCACTCTGGGCAGGCAGGGTAGAGAGAAGCGGAGGGAGAAGGAATGATTCCCAGGAAGCCAAGGCTGCTGGCCATCGTTGCTGGGTGTTAGTTTGGTTTAGCTAATGGACTAAAAACATTTTGATGGCTCTGGGCTTCTTGGGAGCGTGTGGACAGATGCCATCGCTGAAGCTGCTCCGGTTCAGGCCCCATACTACTTCCATCCAGCCCAGGGTCTGATGTGCACGTGGGGTGTGATTCCCTTCTCCAGATTGCAGACACATTGGGTCCCAGTAAGTAGCTCTGACAGGCCTCAGCTGTGCTCCTAGCAAGAAGGCTGTTTTCTTTTAAAAAGCAGATGTTGATTACAATAAGGTATGAAGAGAAAAGTGCAATTTAAGTAAGCTTTTAAATCACTTCTCATGGAGAGAGACTCACAAAGAATATGTTTTAAAAAACACCGCCTTGTCTGTGATTTGTACTGACAGTCAGTTGATGAAACAGCCCTAGAAAGTCTGGTATAGTGTCTTTAGGACAAAGGGTTTTCCCTCAATGCTTTCTCAAGCATAAATCTATGCCTTTAAAGCAATAAAGAGCTGTGAAAACTCCCAAACCCTTAGTAAGACTTAGTGGTCTTGTAAAGTCAAGGGAGTGAGAAACCCAGTGCTACAGGGGGGGAAAAATCAGAAAAGGTATTTTAAAGAAAAAATTGGAAAGAGATAAAAAGAGTAATTCCCAGACAAGAATTGTTAGAGCTGGAAGGGAACTCAGAGAGGACCTTGCTCAATTTTCTCAGTTTACACGGAGGGAAACTGAGACCAAGACAGGTGAAGAAATTTGCCTCCGTTCACCCAGCTAGTTAGGAACCAAGGTCAGTCTGGTACAGCCAATAGGAGGCCTGGGTTCTAGTTCCAGTCTTGCCTTAATTAGCTACCCTATGTAATTAAGTAATGACTTATTTCTTGACTCATGGACTGATAGGACTATTCATACCAAGGAAAGTTAATTGCAGGGAGCCCAATTATTAAGTATGCACTGTATATAAGACACTGTGCTAGGTACTGGGGATTCAAAGACAAAAATGAAATTACCCCCTGCTTGAAGAACGGTATATATTTTAAAATTTATTTTATTTTTAATTTGTGGACTAAAACAAGCATTTCCATAACACAGTATAATAAAAACGATGATTGTGCATGAAACTGCAAATCTATTATGGACAACTTGCTATTCCCTCTAAATGTACAACAAAGTTATCATGTAAATTTCTTCTTTTTTTCTTTTTTCTTTCCTTTTTATTTATTCCCTCCCCACCAGATTGGCTAAAATGACTGAAAGGAAAAGTGACAAACATTGGAGGGGATGTGGAAAAATTGGGACACTAATTCATTGTTGGTGACATTGTGAATGGATTCAACCATTCTGGAGAGCAATCTGGAATCATGCCCAAAGAGTTACTAAACTCCCTTTGATCCAGCAGTACCACTAGTAGGTCTATTTCCAAAGATGATTAGGAAAAAAGGAAAAGAACCTATATGTTCTAAAACGTTTATAGCAGCTCTCTCTGTGGTGCCAAAGAACTAGAACCTTATATTCTATTGGGACCCAGGACAGCTCATGATGTGGCTGTTAGGATATATCAGGGGTATGCTGGATTCATCTAGTTGTTCAATTTTGAGTGTGAGCATTCATACCTCGGAAAGTGGCAAAGGCTACATATCAGCACTTGATTTATCATTTTGTTGATTGCCTAGCCTTAAGAAATTGAGGGAGAAAATGCTATTGATTTAAATTAAGCTTGAAAATGTGTCCTGTGCACATTTATTTTTCGATAGCTGGTTGCTAAACACTAATCAGCACAGCCCCGGATATTCCATTCATTTTTTCCTGGCAGGTGTCCCAATAGCAAGGGGATTTTATAAGATCACAGATTTGGAACTGGGAGAGGCCCTAGGTCCTCAAGTCCATCTGTCCTCACTTTACAGATGAGGAACGGAGATCTGAGAAGGTGAAACAGCACATAAGTAGTAAAAGGCAGAACTGAGCTCCAAACTCAGGTCCAAACCAAACAAACGGTCTTTCCAATGAACTATTCCACCGGCTGAATGGGAGCCTGGTTCCTCTGAGCCTGAGGATTGTCAGGTAGGAAGCAGTTTTATGTTGTATGAACAAGGCATGCACCAAGCTGGGGTACACATGGGGAGTTATACCCCACGGGCAGTAATTAGACTCAGAGTAATGCAAACCCAAGCACTTCATATTGCTGAGGATTGAGTCTGGCCAATGGAGTTTGCACAGGCAGAATGTAGAGTGTATTTTTTGGTTGCTGCATAGTAGCATTACAGCCTAGGACTTTGTATAGAAACCCACCCAGAAACAAAACAAAACAAAAATCTAATGTGATTCTAGTTTGCTTTGAGAGGCATAGTGTTCCAAATGAGGGAAGTGGTAGTCCCCATGTCAGACTCCATCCTGGTCAGATCACATCTGGAGTATTCTGTTCACTTTTGAGCAAAACATTTTAGGAGGGACATTGACAAGGAGAGTAACCAGAGGAGGATAACTAAGATGGTGAGAGACCTTAAGACTCTCTCATAAGAGGATCAGCTGAAGGGGCGAGGAATGTTTAGGCTAGAGAAGAGAAAACTTAGGGGAGTCATGAAGGCATATCTTTAAATATTTAAAGGGTTGACATACAAAAGAGGGATTGAGATGTGTCTGGCTTAGCCCCAGAGGACAGAGTTATAAGTAATGAGTAGGAGCTGCAGAGACTAATTTGGGCTTGACGTAAGGAAACACCTGTTAACTCAGACAGCTGTTGAAAACGTAATGGGACATCTTAGGAGGAAGCAGGCTCTCCCTCCCTGGAGGTTTTCATGAAGAGGTTGGAAGACCAGTTGTTGGGACTGCTGTAGAAGGGATGTCATATAGATATGGTTTGGGCTTCCGCTTCCAACACAGATTCTGATTCTATGAAACACAGTCTATATTGCTATTCTGCAGTGTGTGGCATAGGCTAGCTATCAGGCATTACAAGTGGGTGGTAACTTAGTTAGCTAGTGTTCATGCCGGGCTATGTGGGTAGAGACTGAAGCTCAACCAGGTGGAAGTGGGATTGGACTGACATCTCAGTTAATTAACCCTCATTAGGGTTTCTGACATTGAAAATAGCTAATAGACTTGTCTTCAAATCCCAAAGTATTTGTTAGGAACTAAAAAAGATCAATATTTATATCATAGTTAATATCTATATCATAAAAATATATATGGATATATATATTCATTTCTGTCATATCAACAGACATTTGTTAAGTTCCTATGAGCTTGGTGCTAGGGATAGAAAGAAAAAAATGAAGTTATCTCAGCCTTTAAGGAACTTATATTTTATTGGGGGTTGTAACATAACAATATTAACAATATTAGTTGCATTTATATGGTACTTTGGGGCAGGTAGGTGGCTCAGTGGATAGAATGGTAGACCTGAAGTCAAGAAGGCTCATCTTCTTGAGTTCACATCTGGCCTTAGACCCTTAGTAGCTGTGTGACCCTGGGCAAGTCACTTAACCCTGTTTGCCTCAGTTCCTCATCTATAAAATGAGCAAGAAAAGGAAATGGCAAATCACTCTAGTATCTCTGCAAGAAAACCCCAAATAGGGTCACACAGTGTCAAACACAGCCAAAAAACAACAACAAATATGTCACTTTAAGGTTTTCAAAATGCTTTACAAATATAATTTTATTTTATCTTTACAACTGTGGGAGAAATGTGCTATTGTCCCAGTGTTACAGATGAGGAAATAGGTAAAATAACTTGCCTAGCGTCAAACAGCTAGTAAGTGCCTGGGGTTGGGTTTGAACCCAGGTCTTTAAGACTCCAGGCCCAGTACTTTATCCATTGTACCACCTAGCAACATGTACAGAAATAAGTATAATACTAGGAGAATGAGAATGGGGAGAGCATCTGTATCTGGAAGGAAGAATAAAAAGCTTCATGGAAGAGGAGGCACCTAGGGTGAGCCTTGAAGTATTCTAAGAAGCAGAAATGAGGAAGGTGTACAGGTCACTAGTTTATATTCCACTGAGGTGGAAGATGGGAGTATTGAGTTGAGGGAACAGTTAGTTCCCTGAACAGTTTGGTTGGAGTATAGATTTCCTAAAGGGGGATATTTTGAGATGAGGTTGAAAAGATAGGTGGGAGTCAGAGAGTGGAGGGTATTAAATGCCAGGGTAAGGAGTTTATATTTTAGCTTATAGGCCATGGGAGCCACAGAAGATTTTAGAGCAGAAGGTTTAAGTGACACAATCTCATCCGTGTCTTAGGATGTGTATTTTGGCAACTGTAAAAAGGATGGATTAGAAAAGTAAAAGATCAGAAGAAAGGACATTGATTAGAAAGCTATTCCCATAGTCTAGGAAAAGGATGACAAATGATCATGAAGAGGACGTGATGTTATCAATGCAGAACGGACAAGATTTGGCAACTGTTTGGTCATGGAAGGGTAAAAGATAGAGAAGAATCAGTAATGCCTCAGAGTTATGAACTTGGATGACCAAGAGGATGAAATTGTCTTTGAAAGAAATGAGGGATTTGGCAGGCAGGAGGGATAAGCTTGGTACGTGCAAGGGGGAAGAGTGAGTTCATTGAATTTGAGATGCTTATGGGTCACTTAGGAGATGTCTAATAGACAGGTGATCATGACAGACTCGAGTTCAGGAGTGAGATTAGGGCTGGATATATAAATTTGAGATGCTATGTAGAGATGCTCCTTGAACTTCTAGAAACAGATGAGATCACTAAGGGAGAGTTTCAGGAGAGGAAAAAGGAAGGCTCAGTACATCATTCTGGGGAAAATAAGAAGGAATGGTCAGATAAGTTGAAAGACAAGGAGGCATCTTTGTTAAAGAAGCCAATGGAAGAGAGAGTGATCAAGAGGTAAAGGTGGAGAACATTGTCAAAGCAAGGTGGACAAAGACTGAGAAAAGGTTATCACATACATCAGTTAAGAGACTACTGGCAACCTGGGAAGGAGCAGTTTGTGCGGAGTGCTGGTGGGGTCAGGAGATAAATTGCAAAGGGTTGAGTGGGTGGTAGGGTGCAGTGGAATCAATCAGTATAGGCCGGAGGTGTCAAATTCACAGTTACAACACTCCTGAATTTGGCCTGAACTAGATTAAAATATAATTGGGAAATATTTTGTGAAATATATAAAAATAAAACATAAATAACATTTCATTTTAAAACCAAGTCTATATGTAACTTGCAGGGATCTTTATGTATGGATTACTGGCCCTATTCCTATTTGAGTTTGACAACACTGGTATAGACAATTCTTTCTAGGAGTTTAGCAATGAAATGGAAGGCAAACAGAAAAATACCTTGAAGATGGCAACATTAAAGGAAACCTTCTAAAGATGGTCAAGTTTTCAACATGCTTGTGGGTTGCAGAGAAGTCATTTTACAGAGAAAGATACTGAAGGTGGGAGAGAGAGAGGAAATGATCCATGGGCCAAGTTCCAGAAAAGAGAGGAAGGGCTCAAGGGTACACACAGGATGGCTTTGGCAATGAGAAGGGCCACTTCTATGGACATAGGAGTAAAGGAGCCAGGAGATGGGATAAAGATGTAGAGGGGTTTTTGATCTGTGGAGTAAGGCAGATATGGTAGTTTATAATATAAAACCTTGATTTTTTTCAGGAGGAGGCAAACACATCTGTTGAAAGGGGTGGAATCCAGACATCTTGAATACAGAAGAGAAGTGCTAGAACAGCTGCCGAGGGGGAATGGATAGAGAGTGATTCGAGGAAGAAAGTCTAACAATATTTCTGTGCCACAGTGTGGGAACAGTACAAATAGGGTAACATGAATTTGCAGTGGATCCAGCCCATGTTGGATATGTCTTGTTCCAGGAGTGCTCAGAAGCTCAGGAACAGCAGCAGAGAAGACAGATGGTGGTGTTGGGGTGACCCAAGGTTAAGGATTTGCAGGATATGTATATTAGTAGGACCAGTAGGCATGAGAGTGAAGGGTGGAGGGAATGATATACTTGAATTGATTAGTCATCCATAGAGCTAAAACTGTTAAAGAAGGAAAGGGAAGGCCAGAGCAGGGGTGAATGGACTAGGAGAATGGGGGTGGGGTGCATGGGATGGAAACACTGGAGATTGAGACGTGGATAAAGAATAAGTAGGTGTAGGAGGAGTGAGACAGGGGGTAGAATTGGAAGGATAAGTGGTTACAATCAGAGAGGGAAACCACAAAGCTCAAAGTCAAGGAAATGGCAGAGTTATTGGTGAGGTCTAAGATGTAATCACTTCCATGGGTGACAGAGGTTGATGGGAGATGAGGGTCATGGAATTGAGAAAAGTGATCAGCTGAAAGGCCAGGTGTTTGAGGAAACATCAAAGTATATATAGTGCCTCAGTATGAGAGTAAGGGTTGAGATGGAAAAAAAAGTACTCACCTTGAAAAAGGAGGGAAAATGCCTCTGAGACTGGTAGATCATAGCACCAAGGCTCTGGATCAAGTGATACTGATAGATGGAGTGAACCTCAGAGGAGAGGTTATTGAGTAATAGGGGCAAAGGGAAGGTCTGCAAATAGCAGTGGTGACCAAGGAATATGCAAACTCCTTCTCCAGGCCCAGTGAATTGGAGGCTATGGGACACACACACACACACACACACACACACACACACACACATGCACGCACACACGCACACGCACGCACACACGCACACGCACACATACACACACATAATATATACATAGAGATTACACATAGATATATATGATACTGCAAAGATGAGGTCAAAACCACCTTTCCCCCTTTTAATCTTGATAGCATAACTAAGTGAGAACATATCTCAGTCAATCAATCATAGGCCTTAAGACCAAGAACAAAGTCTTTGAAAGCCTGTTGTTCCAATTAGCTGGGAGGGATTTTGTTTTAACATGAGTCCAAGGCTGAAGCTCAGACCTCTCTTTCCCCCTAGGTGGTACCACCTGAAGGATGTGCTGGTTTCAATTTCTGTAATATCCCCTTTCCAGCTAACTAGATGCTTTTAGATGGGACCAAGAAAGCTTAACAAAATCCCCCAGCCAATTGGAACAGGTCTCTTAATGGGTATCATTTCACTTCATCAAATGACTTTCCAAGATTTTTCACACTTAGTCTTAAGGATATGATTGATTGGTTGACTGATTATAACTGTTCTCACCTAGATAAGATATGAAGGCTAAAATTGAATGGAATAGTTTACAATCCCACCCTTATTCAATACTCACACATATATTACTTACACATTAATACTGTTTCTAATTTTGATACTGATAATGTGTTGATGCCGCTTATGTAGCATTAAAAGATACCACTTAATGTAGAATTTTAGATTCAGCTACCCTGGTCTCTATTTTGACTTCCAAATTTTCTTCCCATTTCTCCCCTACCCCTACCCCAAGACAGCATGTAAATTGATATAGTCTCAACATAAACATTCATATTAAACCTATTTTCACATCAGTCATGTTGTAAAGAAGAATTAGAACCAATGGGAGAAGCCACAAGAAAGAAGAAACAAAAAAAAGAGCAAATAGTATGCTTCGATCTGCATTCAGACTCCATAGTTATTTCTCTGGATGTGGACATCATTTTCCATCATGAGTCATTTGGAATTGTCTTAGATATTTGCATTGCTGAGAAGAGCTAAGTCTATCAAAGTCAGTCATCGCACAATGTGGCTGTTGCTGTGTACAATGTTCTCCTGGTTCTGCTCACTTCACTCAGCGTCAGTTCATATAAGTCTTTCCAGGTTTTTCTGAAGTCTGACTGCTCTTCATTTCTTATAGCACAATCTGGTCTCCATTTTGCCTTTCTGTACAGGTCTAGTCAGCTTGAGACAGTCTGATTTCAAGACTAAATACTGCATAGCACACAGTTTCACTCAGTGAAGCTATATTCTTCTACTCTTCCTGGAGGCTGGAGTAACATCATTTCATGCTTTCAAATATTGTATTTGTACTTTTCCTATTAGTGATACAGCTGTGTAATGTCCTTGTTAGGGCAATTCTAGATAGATGAGTAAACTTCAAAAGATAGGACCTGGTAAGGGGAAAAGGCCTGGGTGAAATTCCTCTAATTGGATTCTGAAATGTTACAAGCATAATGATAGTAAAATATATGTAATAAACACTGAGCCTTGCACAGACTCATAGATGTAGTGGGGGTGAGGATGAACAGTGGGTTCAGGATCTCTTACACAAAGCAATGAACTCAGAATCCTAAGCTGGGAAGACCTAAATGCCAGCTTGAACTATTCAAGGGAAGATAACCAAATACCTTTTCATTATGGTTCAGTCGTTTCAGTCATGTCCAACTCTTTGTGACCCCATTTGGGGTTTTCTTGGCAAGGGTACTGGAGTGGTTTGCCATTTGCTTTTCCCCTCATTTTACAGATGAAGAAACTGAGGCAAATAAGGTTAAGTGACTTGCCCAGGGTCACATAGCTAGTAAATGTCTGAGGCCAGATTTGAACTCAGAAAGATGAATCTTCCTGACTCCAGGCCTGGCCCTCTATCCATTGTACCACCTAGCAGCCCAATTACATGTATTGCGTGGGAAATGGAAAAATAAAGGCATTTAGGGTGCTGGGCTCTAGATGAGGGTCTTATAGCTAGGCCTTTATAGTTGGGTAATCTCCTTGCTGGAGAATTGGAAATAGCTTCTTGTGCCTGAACCCCGAAGCTCCTGACCCACAGCTATTTATATTCTCTCAGTAGCATCTAACTCAGAGAGTCAAAAAGGAATTCATAATTGCATGAGAAAGTTGAGAAAGAGAGTAGGAAACTGGATGAGATGAATGAGTCAAGCCAGGGTCCTGCAAATAAGACTTATCAAGCCCAGAACCTTTACTGTTCCCACCACCTGAACCGGTGAAGAGTAGAAGGGACAAGAGAGAGTTGGAGCCTTTTCTGGCAGGGTAGAGGTTTACTCACCATAGCACCCACAGTGACTTTTACAAAGTGTTTTAGGTGACCCTGATTACAGATAGATAGCTGAAGACCAGCTGTTGTGGAAACCTGAAGCCTGGTGGAGCCACACCTGGGGAGGTTAAGTGGCGATCAGTGCCCCTAAAGGAAGAAGTCCCAGCAGAGAGCAACACTTTGATGCCATCAGAAGATATCATCCATCACCCCTCTATGAATAATGTCACCCCTCCATGAATGTACCCCAAACCCACTTGTTCATCATGTGTGCATAATGTGACCCATCTTCAGGTTCTCTCTTCCCAGTGAAGGTATGTGTATTTGTGGAAAAATGAGTTCAGTGACCATGGAGGGGTTGCTTTTATTATTGTTGTTACTTTTATTATTGAGTTATTTCATTAATGTCTTTGCTTTAAAAAAAAAGAAGATTGCAAGAGAGAGAATTAAAGTCATCCCCTGGGACATAGCTCTAGGACTCAGCAGTAAAGTCTGTCACCTATATCCCAGGGATGCTAGGTTACAAAGTTGTTAGAGTGTTGGCTTGGAGTCAGGAAGACCTGAGTTCAAATTCAGCCTCAAACACTTACTAGTTGTGTGACCCAGGCAAGTCACTTGATCTCTGTCTGCCTTAGTTACTTCATTGGTAAAACGGGGATAATAATACTACCTACCTCCCAGGGTTGTTATAAAACTCAAATGAGATAATATTTGTAAAATGCTTAGCAGAGTACCTGGTACATGGAAGCTGCTGTATAAATGCTAGCTATTATTATTACTGTTAACAATTATTACGTTTCTTTGCTTATGCTTTGAAGTAACAATAGTCATAACCAAAATAAAGATAGGTTATTTTTTAGATCCTATCAATAGCAAAGTTGCTAAGACCTCAAGCCAGTGGGCAGCTCTTCCATGTGGGTTACTATAGGAGTTAACAAAGCATTTAAAATACAAATGTGCTTTTCAATTGCTCCAGGATGCATTATCATAAATCTGAATAACAAATAAGTCAATTTAAGATTTAATTAATTTAAAATAATGATACTTATCCCTTAAAACATGTTGATATAGCTGTTCTGTGTAGTAGAAAGTAACTAAGTAAAAACAAATGAGTACTATAGATAGCTCTGGGAGAATGGGCTGAACAAAGAGGAAAATGAAATACATCAAAATTATTATCTTGACAACTGGAATGGCTTCGCACATTCTGTGGAAGTCTGACAGAAGGAGCAGAGATAGTTCTAAAATTAATCAATCAACAGACATTTATTGGAGTACCCACTATGTGCCAGACCTAATACAAGGAGGTGGGGATGCTAAGATGAAAGTGCTATTATTAGAAAGTGCAGTAGGATATTTCCAACTTCAAACTAGACTAATGATAAAGCTTTGCTTTAACATCCATTACATTTGAATGTACCATCACAATGGCACCACATTAAATTAGCCTGTGGCGGATTGACAAGAGGACATGAGCAGGAGTTGCATAGGATAGGCCTGGATGGATCATGATTTACATCATTGGAGGGATACCCCCATCGATGAGATCATAGATCCTTTGAAGTATCAATGTTTAAAAATGAAATAGCTAGGAAATAAGATATATAGGCAAGGGGGTATAGAAATCTATCTTGCCCTATAGGAAAATAGAAGAGGAAGGGGATAAGAGAAGGTGAGGGAGATAGAAGGGAGGGCAGATTAGGGGAAAGAGTATTCAGAATGCACACTCTCTTGGGGTTGGGGAAGGAACAAGATGGGGAGAAAATTTGGAACTCAAAATCTTGTGGAAGTGAATGCTGAAAACTAAAAATAAATAAATTAATATAAATTAAAAAAAAACAAAAAAATTTTAAAAATGAAGTAGAATCAGAACCAGGCTTCTAGCAAGAAGGGTGGATCTTCTAGTGATAACTTAGAGAAAGACATCAGGATTATTCAGGGTAAAAACATCTGAGGAAAGATATCAATAAAATTTTGTTTAAAAAAGAGATAATCAATGGAAGAGAAAGCACATCAGACTGGGGTTGTGATAAATAAAACCGGAAAACCTCTCACCCCCTAAGGGTTACCCCTAGATCCCTGAGAAAAGAAGTAGTTGGCTACCTCATGGAGACCCATACAACACCGTGAGTAGGAGCTGGGAAAGTGAACCCAGAGAGGGTGCTACACACAATTTCTTTTTCTGCAAGTTTTAGCATTCAAATTGTTCACATATGAAAGATGCCATATCTTATATTCTTCAAAAGTTAATTTAATCTTTGTCCTTTACATGAAAGTTTTTTTTCTGTCCCTTTCAACCACCAAATTGCTTACATATAACAACAACAATAATATTTATATAGTGCTTACTATGTGCCAGGCACTGTGCTAAGTGTTTTACAGTTATCTCATTTGATCCTCATAACAACCCTGGAAGGTAGGTGCTATTGTTATCCCTATTTTACAATGAGAAACTAAGGGAAATGGATAATAAATGACTTGTTCAGGGTCATACTAGCAAATGTCTGAGGGTGGATTTGAACTCAGGTTTTCTTGACTCCAGATCCAACTCTCTATCCACTGTGCCACCTAGCCAAACTAAGGGAAAATATCTTATACAAGGTGAAAAAGATATCACCAAACTGATGAATTCTGGGACAGTCTATTCACCCTATCTGGAGTCTGGTGTGTCTATGTTACTACTTTCTGGGCATAGCCTGTGAGCAGAGGATTACAAAGGAAATAAGAGTAACCTGGCATGTTGTTCTTTATGATGCCACATAGGTTCTTTGTGATCATGGCTTCATTTTTTTAGACAGTCACTAATTAACTAGGTACCGCTGTGGATGGAGCACTAAGCCTGAAATCAGGAAGATCTGAATTCAAATCTGCTCTCAGAAATTCTATGTAACCCTGGGCAAGTCTCTGTCTGCCTCAGTTTCTTCACTTGTAAAATGGGGTTCATGATAGTACCTACCCCCCAGAATTGTTGAAAGAATCAGATGAAAGAATATTTGTAAAACCCTTAGCACAATGCCAGGCATATAGTAGATCCTTAAAAATAATTGTTTTCTTCCTTAATAATACATAGTGTTTTGTCAAGCTCTCTGATCTACAGTTAGCAGATTCCATTCTTCCTCCCTACCCCCCACCTTTTCCTTTAAATTAGGGTGTTTGCCCTTTGCCAGTATTGCAGTAGAGATACACTGTCCTCCATAATCTTTCAAATATCACTGACAATGATTCAGCAATCACATCTGCCAGTTCTTTCTGTACCTGAACATAGAGTTCATCCAGGCCAGGTGATTGAATTCATCAAGGTCAGCTAAAGCTCTTCATATCACCTTACTGATCTTGGGTATCAACATCCTATTAGTCATTTTGGCTCTGTCCTTTCCATTTTAAAGGTCATTCTTCTTGGCAGAGAAAACAAGCAAAAAAAAAAAAATTTAGCAGCTTCGCTTCTCTCTGAGGTCAGTTATTGTCATCCTATCCTCCCTGAGCAGCTGGCCCAGTCTTCTGTGGTGCTCCTTTTCCTCCCAACCAAAGCCCACTCCCCAAACCTTCCTTTTATTGCCTTTAAGGTTCCCTCACCAGCTTCAGTTCATGCTGAGCTTTACCCCTCCTGACTATTCCAATAGAATTTTCCAATGCTTTCCCATTCCTCCTCAATTACCTACCCTTGCTTCTTTCTTCTGCATGCATCTTTAAAAAAAAATCTAAGTCATTTGATAAATTCTCTGTGTGTTCACATTGGTCTCTTTAAATAACCCTTGTTTTTCCTCCCCATGACAATCATTTCTTTTCTCACTTAATTTCTCTGAACCTAAGTTTTCACATCCATAAAATAGGATAGTAACACCTGTGGTGCCTACCTCATTAGGGTGCTATGGTGCTCCAGTGAGATGATATGTACAAATTGTTTTGCAGATTCTAAGGCACTATACAGGGGATTCCAAGAAAGTCTTAGTGGAGTTTGAAGGTGTTAAAGCTCAGTTACTACATAAGGTTCTTTCCAGTTCTAAAAGACTAAGAGAAGAAACAATGTATAGTCAATAATTGTTTCTTGAGTGAATGATAAATGAATGAATCCAGGACCAAATTTTAGTTACCCTCAATAACTTACCCCAAGGCAAGTCAATAGCCATCTATTAAGCACTTACTATGTGCACCATACTGTTAGGCACTGGAGATACAAAGAAAGACAAAAACACAATCTGTGTTTTCACTGTGTCTGAACTAACTCATAATTCTTTCCGTTGAAAGGTTAGCAAATAACATGGTTTTCATTAGAGTATGAATTCTATGGCTTGTTTGCCTGTTCTGTTGTACTGAACACCACCTCATGGTCTCAAATTGCTTTTAAAATGGCCCTTCCATCTACTCAGGTCCTCTGAAGGAAATATTTCGCTGATTCCTAAATGGATGAGAGGACGCTAGAGATACGGCAGGAAGCATGAGGGCTGTGAATTTTGTTGTTCAGTCATTTTCAGTCGTGTCTGACTCTTCATGACTCCATTTGCAGTTTTCTTAGTAAAGATACTGGAATCGTTCACCATTTCCTCCTCCAGCTCATTTTATAGATGAGGAAACTGAGACAAACAAGGTTAAGGGACTTGCACAGGGTCACACAGCTAGTAAGTATCTGAGGCCAGATTTGAACTCACAAAGAAGAGTCCTCCTTATTCTAAACCCAGTGCTCGATCCACTGGGCCACCTAACCAAATACTTGTATTTTTTAACAGCTCCCAGACTCATCCTGAGGGTCATTTTCAGGGAATCTAAAACAGATATTCCTCCTTCACCACAAAGAATGCTGCATTGGAGTTCAAATCCCTGGGTTCAAGTACTGATGGTGACAGTTATTTGCTATAATACTGTGTAATCTAGCCAAAATGACTTTCTTACTTTTCCTCAAACACTCTGTACCTTTGGCTGTTGCCTAGAATGTATTACCTTCTCATAGAAACCTTTATTTCCTTTCAGACTTGACTTAAGCACTACCTGAAGTCTTTCCTAATCCTTCTCTCCCTAAACAACTTCATATTTATTTTGTATTTATTCTGTATATACCTATATCTGCATGTATTGTCTCTCCCAATAGAATGTAAGCTCCTTGAGGGCAAGGATTGTTAAATTTTTGTCTTTGAATCCCCAGCATCTTCCACAATGGCCTGCACAAAGTAAGTGCTTAATAAATGCTTGCACTGATGAGTATGTGAAAGTCATGTAACCTTTTCGAGCCTAATTTTCCTCATCCATAAAATGGAGATAATAATTTCTGCCCTATATATAGCTTCAGGTTAAACTTTTTGTGAGTAGGGATTATTTCATTTTTTTGCATTTGTATACAGAAGTATGAGCACGGTGTCAGGAAAGTAGAAGGCATTTGATAAATGCTTGGTGATTGATTGTTGACTGTTTTGAAGGAAATGCTTTGAAAATTCCAGTGATAAAGAAGTGCAAATCATCATCATCATCATCATCATCATCATCATCATCATCATCATCACTATCATTATCATCATCATCATCATTATTTTCAGAAGCATAACAGAATAAGGTTATGTCTATCCAGTGCTGATAAAACAAGTTAAACAGGGCATTTGGCACCAGAAAGGTTAGGGGAGGATGGTTGTTGAACTGAATTTGACTTTTAAAAACAACTGAATTGAGTCAAACTTATGTGTTTCTATAGTAGTGTAACTACTTACCCCATAATGTTTCACAATTCTTTTAAGGAAGTAGCAGAAATAAAGGATGCTGAGAGTATTCTACAAAATAACTTAAGTCATTAAAAACTAATTAGCTCCTCCAATAATTGCTCTCTACTCATGTGTTACAAAGGATGTTTGGGTCTGTAGCAGGAATTCACAACACAGCTTAATCGTGGTGTTTAGTTTTCCATCGGAAAGCACCTCACTTATTTAGCATCAAAATACAGAAATTGTCCCTCCTGTAATGTTCAATAAATGAAAAGAAATTGACATATACATGAGAATGTACTAACAAAGTAAACATTTTTTCTTCTAATTCTGAATGGTGTTTTCTCAGGGGAATTTAGCCCTGCTCTATTTAAAACACACTCCTGAGCCCTGAGAAGCTTCTCCCCCATCCTCATGGACCTGCAGCTGTGCAATGTTTCTCCACTGCTTGATTACAATTTGGCAGTCATTTCTGAATAATTTACAAATTTTGGATTTCTATGCACCCAACACACATATGTTTGCAGCCAAACAGACTTGAAAGGATATGCAAATTGTACTTTTATGTCAAAAATGAATAACTACAGTTTGGTGGAGAATGGGGCTGAATGTCACTCTCCTGTTTTTGTTTAGACTAATCTGTATGATGTCTGCCCCACATCACATTGTATCAACATTTTCTCAGGTATATTAGACATAAATGTTTATGGCTGGAGATATTGGATGCCAAATTGGCAAGTAATAAAAATGATCCTTAGAGTATTTTCTTTGGGTTCCACACAAATATCCCAGGGAAATATTCAATCAAATTAAACTGCCAAGGTAACATTGTTCTGTGTGCATAGACAAATTCACGGGTGGCTCTGAGGTCCTGTCTAGTAAAAACTTCCGTTTGCAGGCAATAGCAGAAATGTAGGGAGCAACGTTCTCTACAGATTCTAGGCAGCTTCCACACAGCAATCTATTGGAAACTTCTTTCCAAAGATATCCAAGTGCTAAAACCCAGAGGAAACAGTTCCAACCTTTTATATAGCCCATCAGCAATTCTGATGTTATACTTGAAATTGCCAACTGTCATGCTATTTCATACCAAAGGGCACCAAAGTTAGGTTTCTTATCAGGACATGACAAATCCTCTTCCCATGGTTAGTCCTTAATTCAAGGTTCACAATCTTCCCTCAGGAAGATTCAGGTATTGATCATGAATGTTTAGGTCAGTTCGGGCTAATTCCTAGGACAAGTCAAGAATCTCCCTCCATGTAGCCTCAGACTCTGTGGATAAATTCCTGTCTCTTATTTCTCCAATAGGAGTTTTTTCCTTTGGGTCAAGGGGAGTAGGTTTTGAAAGATCCTTACATTAACCACATCATTCTAACCTCTCTATTTATGAAAAACTTCCTGAATTTCAGGGATTCCTTGGGGGTGTTAAAGAAAAGACAGGTGCTATTTGCATTGTACTAGTTCCCAGACAGCAACCTTGATGATATTTGGCAAGTGGGTACCATTGTTTAGTTGTTATGCCTGCATATGGATGTCTCTGTGGTTGTAAATTTTGTGTTTTTTGTTTTTTAATTACTTTTGAAGGTCACAGTACCTTGCACATAATAGATATTTCTTAATTTTATTTAAATATAATAACTTACTTTATATGATAATTTGTAGTTTGCAAACTGCTCTACATATATTATTTCAGTTGTTCCCTCATAAGCTTACCAGTTCAGTGTTATGGGTATTATTATGCCCATTTTACTGGTGAGGAAAAGTGAGGCTCAGAGAGATTAAGTAATTTTACCAAGACTGCCAAGATAATAATTGTCAGAGGCTAATGCAATGTCATCAATGGGCACATTATCTCCCCTAGATAGTTTTCAATTAAAAAAAAATCTTTCATTAGCATCAGAATTGAAAAAAAATATGACAGTTTTTTTAAGACAAAAGGTTATGGAGCAAATCATTGCTGATTGAGGATGACAGAATTCTCACAGTAGCTTTCCTGAAAAATATCTGGAATAACAGTGCTCTGCTTTCATACAAGCTTGACAGTTTTGTAGCCCTTCACAGATCCAAGGCCCAGACCTGAGTTCAAATCCTGACTCTGCTACTTACTACCTGGATGAATCTGGGTCTGTCACTTAATCCTCTGAACCTTGTGTCATTTGTAAAATAAGATGTTTGGATTAGACAGTCTTTAAGTCTGTCTTTTTTTTTTTGTGAGGCAATTGGGGTTAAGTGAGTTGCCCAGTGCTACACAACTAGTAAGTGTTACGTGTCTGAGGCTGGATTTAAACTCACGTCCTCCTAAATCCAGGGCTGGTTCTCTGTCCACTACACCACCTAGCTGCCCCTGGATTAGACAGTCTTTAAGATCCTTTCCAGCTTTAAATCCATGATTCTATGCTGGGAAAGTTAGATTTTAAAAGACTTATGATGTCTTATGAATAAAATCACTAAAGAATGTACATATTTTTCAACCTCACATGGTACCTTTTCAAAAACAGACCATGTGCCAAGCCAAGAAAATTGCTAAATAAATATGAAAAGGCAAAAATATTAACCACATTCTTTGTAGAATTAAGAAATAAAAATAGTAATATAAGGAATATAAACAAAAGGTATAGATTTAAATAAAGGCTCTATAATAATGTCCTGAATAACTAGCTAATCAAAGAACTTATCATAGGGAAAAATAAAAAGTATGTGAGGGAGCATGATAACAATGAGATAATTTATCGTTTTATGTATGACTTCTGAATGAGTCACAGGCTGTTTTTGGCTTTCTTTGAACCTCAGCCTCAGGAAAGGCATCCCTTTTCACAAATACAAACCTTCTCCCAAATCTCTACCCATACCCACATTAATCACATAAATGAGGATTAGTAGATGATAGATTTTCTTTCATATAAAAGGGGGAGTAAAACCATAGTAATGAAAGTATAGTGAGCAATGGAGGTAGGGAAAGGGGAAATGGCTTACTTAGACAGCAAGCCAGTGACTTGCACTTCTGGATGTATCAAAGCTCCTGAGCTCAACTCTCTCCCAAAAGAAAAAGAAATTATTAATGAGCTTAACAGAAATACAAGATTTAAGCCAAGTTCTCTTTAACAGACAAGGGAAGGGAAATGCATAATTCTCTATGGCTGCTCTACAAGTCTCATCAATGTATAGTTATTAGTTCTTTGCCCAGTGGGTATGGAAGAGTTAGAAGAGCGACCTCTTCTCCAATTCTCCACTGTCTGCTCACTGGGTCTAAGAAGAAGGAGGGAGGAAAGCCAGAAACCAGAAGTTGGGTACCTTCCTTTCTTTTACCTGCTTCCCCATTTGTATTGTGAATAATAGCAAGAATGCCACTCCTTCCACCTTAAAGCTCTTTTCCCTCCTAGAAACCTTCCAAAACAGAAATCAAAGTACAAACATATTACCACCTAGTAAATTCTAGGATAGTATCTGTTTGAGTATCACCTCCAGGTGCATCCTTGCAATGTAGGTGCTACATATCTATATAAAAATTTAGTGAGAATGATCTACTTGCACACTGGAGGGATCCTTGAAGAGGGTAGTAAAAGAGAGTAGGCAGACTTTCACAACTGGTGTTTTTCAATAGACCACACGAGATAGTATTTGTTAAGCATTTTGCACAGTGCCTGGTGCACAGTAGGCACTTAATAAGTACTTGTTCCCTGCCTCCCCATCACCTCTCTTCACCATTACACAGCTTACCAAAAGATGTAGATAATATAAAATGCCACTTAAAGACTTCAACCAAATGTTTACCCATGCATACCTCAAAATAATACAAAATTCTTTGAAAGACACAACAGCATATTTAATTTTTCAACAACTTTTTTCTTGTTTATTTGTAACATTCTTTTAAAAAAATGTTTGAATTCCAAATTCTCTCTCTCCCTCCTGTCCCTCCCTATCCACTGAGAAGTCAGATGATATAACAATTATACATGTGAAGTCATGCAAAGTATATTTCCATATTAGCCATGTTGCAAAAAAATAAAAAGCAAGCGAGAAGTATGTCTCAATATGCATTCAGAGTTCATCAGTTTTCTCTCTGGAGATGGATAGCATTTTTCATCATGTGTCTTTTGGAATTGTATTGGATCAGGGTATTCATCAGAGTAGCTTTCACATTTGATCATTGTAGCAATACTGCTGTTACTGAGTACAATGTTCTTCTGGTTTTGCTCACTTCACTCTGTATCAGTTCAATAGGTTTTCCCAGGTTTTTTTTTTTTTCTGAAAGCATCCTGCTCATCATTTCTTATAGCACAATAGTATTCTATCACAATTATTTGCCACAACTTGTTCAACCATTCCCCAAATGATGGACATTTTCTCAATTCCCAACTCTTTATCACAACAAAGAGCTGCTATAAATATTTTTGTACATATAGGTCCTTTTCCATTTTCTTTTATCTCTTTGGGATACAGACCTAGTAGTGGTATTGTTGGTAGGGTATGCACAGTTTTATAGCCTTTTGGTCATAGTTCCAAATTGCTCTTTAGAATGGTTGGACTAGTTCACAGCTCTACCAACAATGCATTAGTGTCTCTGTTTTTCCACATCTCCTCTAGCATTTATCATTTCCCTTTTCTATCATGTTAGCCAATCTGATGGGTGTGATCACAGTTGTTTTAATTTGCATTTTTCTAATCAGTAGTGATCAAGAGCATTTTTTCATGTGACTATTATTGATAACTTGATTTCTCTTTCTGAAAAAGGCCTGTTTGTATCCTTTGGCCACTTATCAATTGCGGAATGGCTCTTTTTCTTTTTTATAAATTTGGCTAAGTTCTTTATATATTTGAGAATCAAGGATTCTATCAAAGAAATTTGCTGTAAAATTCTCTCCCCCCCAGTATACTGCTTTTCTTCTAATGTTGACTTTACTGGTTTTGTTTGTGCAAAACTTTTTAACTTTGTGCAATCAAAATTATCCATTTTACTTCCTGTTATTCTCTTCATCTCTTGTTTGATCATAAACTCTTCTCTTATCCATAAATATTATACATAAAATTTTTCCATGCTCCCCTAATTTGCTTATGATATCACCCTTTATGTCTGAAACATGTACCCATCTTGACCTTATCTTGCTATATGGGGTGAGATCTTTCCTAGTTTCTGCTAAACTACTCTCCAGTTTTCTCAGCAATTTTTATCACATGGTGAGTTCTTGCCCCAAAAGCTTGGATTTTGGGATCTATCAAACGCTAGATTACTATGGTCATTTACCACTGTATACTGTGCCTCATCTATTCCACTAATTTACCACTCTATTTCTTAGCCAGTACCAGATTATTTTAATGACAACTGCCTTGTAATATAGTTTGAAATCTGGTACTGCTTGGCCATCTTCCTTCACATTTTTTTCATTGATTCCCTTGATATTCTTGACCTTTTGTTCTTCCAGATGAATTTTGCTCTTATTTTTTCCAGCTTTGTAAAATAATTCTTTGATAGTTTGATTGTTGTAGCACTGAATAAATAAATACATTAGTTTAGGTAGAATTGTCATTTTTATTATACTAGCTCAGCTTATCCGTGACAAATTAATATTTCTCTGATTGTTTAGATCTGTCTTTATTTGTGTGAAAGTTATTTTGTAATTTTATTCATATAATCTGTGGGTTTGTCTTGGCAAATAGACTTCCAAGTACTTCACAGTTTCTGCAATTATTTTAAATGGAATTTCTCTTTCTGTGTGTGTGGTTTTTTGGTTTTTTTGGTAAAATACAGAAATGGTGATGATTTATGTGAATTTATTTTATGTCCTGAAACTTTGCTAAAGTTGTTCATTGTTTCAACTGCTTTTTAGTTGACTTTCTAGGGTTTTTTAGGGTGCATGGTGTGTTCAAGGAGGACTAGTACCTCTGATATGAGGGCTTGACAAGCCCCTTTCAGGGCTGCTCACACATCTTTGGTATCTATTTGGCACTCAACTCTCACTTGTGGCTCCAAGAAACTATAGCAGGTACAGCCACCACATCTTGGTAAAACTGTCTCAGCAGACAGGTTAAACCAAGTTGAGGGTAACTGACAAGGCTCAAACCTGTTGGTGAGTTGGGGGTGTCTACCTCAAGCATGTGAAGACTTATCCCAGTGGAATGGGTGGATGGGAACAATTTGTTCTAACAGCCAAGAAGGTGACTAAAACAGATGCTGTGGAACACTTAGAGTTGGGTCAGACATTAGAGATGCCAAGGTAAATGCACTGCATCCTGGGCCCCCAGTCATCTTGACTTTTGTCTTGCCACTGGACTTTGATAATTCTAGAAGAGACAGTGAGGCTGATGACTTTGTGCAACTCTACCTCACTTAATCCCAATTCATACTTGAGTCAAGACATCAACCCATGATGTCATTGGTCCTCTTTGAAACAAAGGACAAATAATGAACAGAGGGTTAGCTAAGTATACCACCATATCATTTATAAGCAGTAATAGTTTTGTTTCTTCACTGCCAATTTTTGTTCCTTCAATTTCTTTTTCTTGTCTTATTGCTGTACCTAGCATTTTTTAATACAATATTGAATAATAATGGTGGTAATGGATATCCCTGATCTTATTGGGAAGGTTTTTACCTTTTCCCATTACAGTTAATGCTTGCTCTTGGTTTTAGATAGATACTATTTATCATTTTAAGAAAGGCTCATTTCTAGTGTTTTTCACAGGAATGGTTGTATTTTGTCAAAAGTCTTTTCTGTATCTATTGAAATAATCATATGATTGTTGCTATTTTTGTCATTGTTATGGTCAGTTATGCTTAGAGTTTTCCTAATATTGAACTAGCCCCATATTCCTGGTACAAATCCTACCTGCTCATAGTGCATAATCTTTGTGATATATAGTCATAATCTCCTTACTAGCTTTTATTTATTTCTTTGTTTTTGTTCTCCTATGTTTAGGTATCATAACTACATTTGTGTCACAAAAGGAATTTAGTAGGACTCCTTCTTTACCTATTTTTTCTAAATAATTTATATAGTATTGGTATCAATTGTTCCTTAAAGTTTGGTAGAATTTATCTATAAATCCATCTGGTCCTGGGAATATTTTCTTAGGGAGCTCATTGATGGCTTGTTCAATTTCTTTTTTTAAGATAGAGTTATTTAAGTATTTTATTTCCTCTCCTGTTAAGTGAGACAATTTATATTTTTGTAAACATTCCTCCATTCACTTAGATTGTCAACTTTACTGGCATATCATTGGAAAAAATAACTCTTAATCAATCAATCATCTTCATTGGTGGTACATTCTCCCTTTTTCCACACTAGTAATTTGATTTTCTTCCATTTTTTTAAATGAAATTAACCAATGGTTTATCTATTTTTTTTTCATAAAGCCAGCTCCTAGTGTAATTTATTAGTTCAATTTTTTTTCCTTTCAATTTTAATCTCTCCTTTGATTTTCAGGATTTCCATTTTGGTGTTTAATTGGGCATTTTTAATTTGTTCTTCTAATTTTTTTAGTTGTGTGAACAATTCATTGATCTGCTTTTCTTTCTTTTTTGTTGATGGACTCATTCAGAGATATAAATTTTCCCTTATGAATTGCTTTGGCTGCATCCTTCAAATTTTAGTATGTTGTCTCATTGTTGTCATTCTCTTTAATGAAATTATTGATTGTTTCTATGATTTGTTCTTGACCCACTTATTCTTTAGAATCAAATTATTTAGTTGGCAATTAATTTTTGATCTACACTTCTATGGCCCTTTTTGAATGTAATTTGTATTGCATTATGGTCTGAAAGGGGGACTTTTAATATTTCTTCTTTTCTGTATTTGGTTGTGAGTTTTTTATGTCCTAATACATGGTCAATTTTTGTGAAGGTGCCATGTACAGCTAAAAAAAAGATATATACCCTTTCTATTCCCATTCTTTTTCCCCCAGAGGTCTATCATATTTAACTTTTCTAAAATTCTAGTCATCTCCTTATTTTCTTATTTATTTTATGGTTAGATTTATGTAGTTCTGAGAGGGTAAAGTTTAGGTCCCCCACTAGTATAGTTTTACTATTTCTGTCTATAGTTCATTTAAACTTTTCCTTTAAGAATTTGGATCTATACTGTTTGGTGCATGTATATGTAGTGTTTATTGATATTACTTCTTTGTCTATGGTGCTTTTTAGCAAGATGTAGTTTCCCTGCTTATCTCTTTTTATTAGATCTATTTTTGCTTTTACTTTGTCTGAAATCATGTCTCCTACCCTTAACTTTTTTACCTCAGCTGAAGCATAATAGATTCTGTCCCAGCCCCCTTATTTTAACTATTTGTGTGTCTCTCTGTTTCAAATATGTTTCTTGTATATAACATATAGTTGGATTCTGGTTTCTTATCCATACTGTTATTTGCTTCCATTTTATGGATGAGTTTATCCCATTCACATTCACAGTTATAATTATTTACTGTGCATTTCCCTCTATCCTATTTTCTTCTTCTTATCCTTCTGTCTCTTTTTTTATTCTGTCCCCCTCCTAAAGTCTGCTTTGCTTCTGACCACTGCCTTCTTTTATCTGCCCTCCTTTTTGTCACCACCTCCTCTTTCTCCTAACCCTTTCCCCTCCTATTATCCTACTTTCCTGTTGGGTAGACAGATTTCTACTACAAATTGAATATATATTCTTCCCTCTTGAACCAATTCAAATGAGAGTGAGGTTTAAGTATTACCTATCTCCACACCATCACCATTTCCACCTCCATTGTAAAAGCTCTTCCTTGTGTACCTCTTTTATGCAAGATCATTTTCCCCATTCTTCCTCTCCCTTCCTCCTTCTCCCACTGCATCTCTTTTTCTCATCCATCCATTTTTTTTAGATCATCACAAAATAATTGGTTCACTTCCATGCTCTCTGTCTATGTAGAGTCCTTCTAACTGCCCTAATAATGATAAGGTTCTTAGGAGTTATGTGTATCATCTTTCCATATAGCAATGTATACAGTTCAAACTTATTCAGTCTTTTATGATATCTCTTTCACACTTACTTCTTTGCGCTTCTCTTGAGTCTTATATTTGGAAGTCACATTTTCTACTCATCTCTAGTCTTTCTATCAGGAATACTGGACAGTTTTCTATTTCATTTAATATCCATTTTCCCTCCATGAGGATTATACTCAGTTTTCTTGGTTAGGTTATTCTTGGTTGTAATTCTAGTTCCTTTGCCTTCTAAAATATCATATCCCAAACCCTCTGTTCCTTTAAACATGAAGCTGTTAAATTTTATATGATCCTGAGTGCGGCTCCACAGTATTGGAACGGTTTCTTTATAGTTCCTCGAAGTATTCTCTTTCTGGCTTGAGAGCTCTGGAATTTAACTATAATATCCCAGAAAGTTTTCATTTTGGAATCTCTTTCAGGAAGTGACTGGTGGATTCTTTCAATTTGTATTTTGCTTTTAGGATATCTGGGCAGTTTTCCTTTATAATTTCTTGAAATATTAATGTAGGCTCTTTCTTTGATCATGGCCATCAGGTAGTTCAATAATTCTTAAATTATCTCTCCTCAATCTATTTTCCAGGTCAGCTGTTTTTCTGTTGGGAAGTTTAATTTTTTTTTTCTATTTTTTCTTTCTTTTGATTTTGTTTTATTGTTTCTTGGTATCTCATGGAGTCATTAGTTTCCATTTGCCCAATTCTAATTTTTAAGGAATTATTTTTTTCAGTGAACTTTTGTAACTCTTTTTTTTCCATTTGGCCAATTCTGCTTTTTAAGTTATTTTCTTCAGTATTTTTTGTGCCTCTTTTACGAAGGTGTTAATTGTCTTTTCATAATTTTATTTTATTGCTCTCATTTCTTTTCCCATATTTTCTCTACCACTGTTATTTAATTTTTAAAATCATTTTTAGCTCTTCGAGGAAGTCTTTATGGGCTTGTGTTGAATCACATTTTTCTTGAAGCTTTGCTTGTAGCTATTTTGACATTGTTGTCTTCTTTTGAGTTTGTGCCTTGATCTTCCCTGTCACCAAAGTCACTTTTTTATGGTCAGGTTATTTTTCTTTTTTTTTTGGTCAGTTCATTTTCCCAGTCTATTTCTTGACTTTGAATTTTATGTTAAAGTTGGGCTCTGTTTTTGGAGTGGGGAGGGCACTGTCCCAAGTTTCAGGGGTTTTTTTGTACTGCTGTTTTCAGAGCTGGTTCTAGGGGTTTGGAAGTTTTCAGTGCGGTGTGGTCCAGGAAGAGATGTGGTCACTGTTTCCTTTGGAATGGAAGAGATACTGTCCCTCTGGGCTCCGGCTTCCTTGGGACCAGAAGTGATGCTGCTTCTAAAGGGTCCCTGTTGCCTTGTGACTGAAAGTGATACTGCTCCTCAGGGCCAAAAGAAAGTGAACACAAAGAAGACTTGTATGAATTCAAATGTAATTTTAATGACCAGTCTTGGCCTTCGAAAAGAAATGAGGAGATGAACCTACCTCCTTCTTTTCTTTGGAGAACTGGGGAACTATGTATGTGGAATATTGCATGCACTGTCAGACATGGTTGCCGTGTCCATTAGTTCAGCTTAACTGTTTTTCTTTCTTATAAGAGTTGGCTCACTGAGTGCCTTTGGGATATATCTGGAAATGACTATAACATAAAAACAAAAGACCTTAATAAACATAAAAAAGAATTGGAATCTTAAAAAAGAGTCAGAATTGTTTGAAGTTCCAAAAAAATCCTTCCCAACATAGCCACAGTCTTCCTTTTCTAAATCAAATTGACATCTACATGGAATTGTTTACCAAAATAGTAAAACTCTATAATGCCTGTTAAACTTTGAGTACTTCAGTGATGTTTAGTGAATCAGACATTGAGCATTATAGAAATGCTCTTCTATGTAATTTAATCTACCAAAGGAGTTTTCGCACATTTCACAGACATTAAAATGTCTAAAGTTATCATCTATTTTAGGAAGTACTATCTGCAGAAGGATGTTTTATGTGTAATGGAGCTATTCCATGGGAATGTAATTTGAAGAAAATGAGTTTTGTGCTTATAGTTGCTATGGCTTATTGCATTTATAGCATACTTTATTTCACATCACTTCATCAATTCTGAATAAAAAGATAAAGGAACAGATTGATCCAGGTTGAAACAGAATATATATTGATATAAAAAATAATACCTAATAATAATAGCATTTACATAGCACTTTAATATTTGCAAAGTGCTTTGCAAATTTTATCCTTACACCACGATGAGGTAGATACTATCATTATTCCTATTTTATAGATGAGGAAACTGAGGCAGATGAAGATTAAGTGAGTTGCCCAAAGTTACACAGCAAGTAAGTGTCTGAGCCTAGATTTGAAGTTAGGTCTTCCTGACTCCGGGTTCAGCATTCACTCCATTGTACCACCTACCTGCCGCAACAACAGTAATAAAATAAACTAGCCAGGGGTGAGGAACCTGTGGCCTTGAGGCCACATGTGGTCCTCTAGGTCCTCAAGTGCAGCCCTTTGACTGAATCAGCCTCGAGGTCGCAGGTTCCCCACCGCTGAACTAGGCAAGCTCCTAGCAGCTAGGTGGCACAGTGGATAGAGACTGGAGTCAGGAAGACCTAAGTTCAAATCTGACCTCAGACACTACTAGCTTTGTAACCCTGGGTAAATCACTTAACACTGTTTGCCTCAGTTTCCTCATCTGTAAAATATGCTAAAGAAAGAAATAGCAAATCATTCCACTATCTTTGCAAAGAAAGCCCCAAATGGGGTCATGAAGAGTTGGACACAACTGAATAACAACAGGGCAAGTTCCTTGGTGCTCCATCTTTGAGGTTTTGTGTTCACAATTTAGGCTATTTTGGTGTTGGGAAATTTCTCTTCAACCTTATAAAACAGAGGGTTTAAGGTGAATTCCTACTCACACTTTCCTCAGCTATGAATCAGTTGTTACACACCTGCTGTGTCCTTCCCTATACACCCCTCCATATCCCACTCATGAAGACCATTTGGAAAACACTTTAGTTGTATAAAAACCCTGTTTTGTCACATTCTACATGGACCATATCCCAACTAGTGATTACAGTGTGGTATAATAATTTAATCTAATGACAGTTTAAGCTGTTTTGCTCTGCTTAGGTTGTTTGAAGGACAGAATAAACCAGTGAGGCTGGGTCAGAGGATTGGGAAGAAATTCTTCTGTTCTTGTATCTTAAAGGCAATATCCTTAAATCCAAATAAATGTATGTGTATATGTATCATTTCGTGTCTATGTATGTGTATAATAATATAAATATAATATATAACAAATATATGTATGTATATATACACATGTATATATGCATATGTATGCATGTATTTACATGTGAATGTATGTTATATATGTATGTACACACACACACACACATATATATACATAGATATAGATAATGCTTTGAAGAACAGAAAGCAGTGGGAAACTTGAGCTATTAATGTTGTTGTTTTTATCCCCAGTTTTTAGTACAATGCCTGGAACATAGTATATATTTAATTAATGCTTGTTAACAAATAGATCTATACAGAAATGGAATGGGTTGCCTTAGGAAGCAGGAGGCTTGAAGATACTGGAGGTCTTCAAGCAAAGGTTGGGTTAATCCTTTTTTGACCATGTATAGATTTCTTGTTCAGGGATGGGTTGGACTAGCTGACCTCTGATACCAATTCTGTGATTGATGCTTGTCCATATGACCTGCCTCTTACCACTCAACCAGCACATAGTGAACCTCAGCAAATGCCATGCTTTTCTATAGGTAATTGCTCCTTGACATTCAAGCTAATGTACTGGTATAATTCTCATGACCACAACTGGAGAGTTTTTCTTGGCTAGGTTTGCTGGATAGTCCTTGCCTTTTGACTCATCATAAATGCATACTTTGAAATATATGTGAAGTGAGTCAGTTCCTCTGGCCAAGATTGGCTTATGCCCATTAGTAGCTCATAATGAAGAAAGAACCACAAGCAATGGGCCAACTGTGCAGTCTCTGGAACTTTTACCTTTGCCCTCTGTTTGGATTCCTTCAGTACATATGGCTTCTTCCACTCCCTCTCCCCCATGCCTCATCCATGGAACACTAGAAGGAGCCAAGGAGAATTCTAAAGCTAGAAGATATGGAGGTGACATGGTATATATTGCATGGAATTTGCAATCAGAAACACCCACAACTGAGTCTAGTTCTCCCACTTACTAGCCATGCGACTTTGGGTGAGTCCTGTAAACTCTCCGAGTCCATTTCCTCATCTTTATATGAGAATAATACTTGCATTATCTTCATTATCAGTTGGTGTTAGATAAGATAATATATGTGAAAGCATATTGTAAACTGCAAAGTTCTATATAAATATAAATTGTTATAATTGTGATATTGTTTTTATTGGAAGATTATCTAATACAAACCTCAGCTTTCAGTTGGGCAATGTCTAAGCCATGGATAGAATGCCTGTCAAATTTGTAGATGATGCCAAGCTGGGAGGAATAGCTACCACACTGGGTGATAGAGTCAGAAGTCGATCAATAATATCATGAGAGTCTAGAAGACTGGATCAAATTTAATGAGATGAAATTTAGTTGGATAAATATTAAGTGTTCCACTTGCATTAAAAAACATTACCTTGGGGCAGCTAGGTGGTGCAGTGAATAGAGCTCTGGCCTTGGAGTCAGGAGGACCTGAGTTCAAATCCAGCCTCAGACACTTAACACTTATTAGCTGTGTGACCCTGGGCAAGTCACTTAACCCCAACCGCCTCACTAACACACACACACACACACACACACACACACACACACTACCTTTACAATCCTTTGTCATGTTCAATTTCCTCGTACTTTACAAGTACGTGATTAGGGTAGGTTGGCCAGAGACTTCATCTGAAAAAATCTGGAGGCTTCAGTGGACTGCATGTTCAATGAGTCAACATTTACACGGCAGCCAAAAAAAGCTATTTTTGTCATAGGATGAATTGAGGGTCCATAGTGCCCAGTACAGTGCCCCAGGGTGATAATAGACTCCCTGAACTTCTTCCATGGTCAGACCACATCTAGAGTTTTATGCTCAGTTCTAGGCACCACATTTTAGAAAGTCCCTTAGCCAAGGGCCGCACTAGCTTAGAATATTAACTCATTTGGAAAACATTACAGAGGTGTTGTATTGCCCCATAAAACAGCAAAGAGTAGTGGAAAGGAAAATGATTGCAGAAAGCTTGGCACACAACCCAAGTAAGCCCAGTCATCCCAAGGGTATTTGTAGATGAAACTAGGAAGAAAAAAGAGGCAAAAATGGAACAGATCTGTCAAGTGTTTCTAGAATGACTTATTCTTATCATCTATAACAATGGAACCACAACATTGAGGGACTCTATTATCTCAGTTCCTAAAAAATGAAATGGCATTTAAGGAAATAAGGTTGGAGATGACAAAGGATTGGAAAAGTCAACGTTGTAAAGTTTGGTGGAAATACAAGTACAAGTACTTATGTGCTCTTGGAGCTGTGAATTGGTTCAACCATTCCAGAAAAGAATTTGGAATTATGCTAAGAAAGTGACTAAAATGCCCATACTCTTTTGACCTAGAGATCCCACTACTAAACATTTAACCCAAAGAAATGAAATAGAAAGGCCTCAGAGACACCAAAATATTTATAATAGTAATATTTTTTGTAGTAGCAAGATACTGAGAAAAAGTAGATGCCCATTGATTGGGGAATGGCTAAACAAGACCTGGTACACAAAGTGTGCTTAGACATAGTTAGGTGGTATAGACTGGGCCCAGAGTCAGAAAAACCTGAGTTCAAATACAGCCCCATATAGTTAGTAGCTATGTGACCCTAGGCAAGTCATTTAACCTCTGTGTGATTTAGTATTCTTAACTGTGAAATGTGTTGTGAAGATCAGATGAGATAACATTTGTAAAGTGCTTAGCACAGTGTCTGGAACATTAGTAAATGTTTTCTTCCTTCTTTCCTTCTTTCCTTCCTTCCTTCCTTCCACACACATAAGACTTCATGTCTATCTCTGTGCCTTTGTATTGACTGATCTGAATTCCTGGAATGATCTCTCTCCTTACCTCTGCCTCAGTTTCCCTGAATTTCTCCAAGATTCTGCTCAAGGAATACCTTCTACACAAGGTTTTTCCTGGACTTCCCCTGCTCCCACCTCATCTGGGGGCCCCTTTCCCAAAACTACATTGCATTTTTTGGTATATATTCTGTATATAGGGTATCTCAAAAGTCTTAATATAGTTTTAAGCTACTGACACTAAAGCTCTGGGACTCTTGTATACTCACATGTGCATGTGTGGTTTGTCCCTCCTGTTAAAGCGTAAGAACCTGGAGAATAGGGATTGTCTTCATTCTTTGTATTTATATTCTCTGTGCCTAGCACAGTACCTGGCACATAGTAGGTTCTTAACCAATGGTTTATTGATTGCTTGTTTAGTCTGTTGATTATAAAAAGAACATTTCATGTTTGTTTATTACAAACAGAACATTTCAAAGCAAAATGCAGTTTTGAAGATTCTTCTCAAACAATGTGTTTGCCATGCATATGTTAAGATCAAATGACTCTTTAATCCAGGAATTCTTAATGTAGTGTTCATGAGCTTGTTTTTAAAAATATATTATACTTCAACATAATTAGTTTTCTTTGTAATACTTTGTATTATATTTTATACACTTAAGAACTTTGTTGTGATGATGGGTCAATAGGTTTCACCGGATTGCCAAAGGGTCCATTATCTACCCATGAGATAACAAAGGTTCAGAATTCTTGCCTTAATTGATGCAAATACCGAGATTACTTTGACTGTCTGTATCAAATAAAACATAAAATAGGATGTTGTATACTCACCAAAAGTGAGGATGGAGTATGTCCTGTGCAGAGGTTAAGCTGAAGAGAGATTCTCTACAGACAGAAAGGTCTTCTAATTGCTCCTATTTATGGACAATACTGGGTAGGTTCCATGAAACCCCAAAGAAATAAATGTCTTTCTTAAAAGAGAGGACCACTCAAAAGAGACTGGCTTAACAACTTTCAGCCAGATGAATAAGGAATGGCTATTGTCCAGTCCATGGCATGCAACTGGATGGGCATTTGTTGTCTATCAACAGATTTATCTTGGATAGCAATTGCAAATGGACAATGAGTTAGACCCAGAATTAAACAGGAAGAAGATGGCAGGATGCATTACATTTGGGAAATAACCCAATGATTTAAGTTATCCTAACCTGCCTCTTGATGCAGAAGCCTATCTTTCAAACAACAATATTTTCACAGTGATGCTATGAGCCTGCAAATCATGAAATACAACCATTTCTGAAGAATAAAAGTGGCAAGCAATGCAAGCAGCAATGGAAAGGCCCATGATGGTTATAAGAGGACTGCAGCACGTTATCGATGGTGGTGGTAAGAAGTAGCGTAAAGATATGCTCCAGAAAAATGTATGATTGGAAAAGGAGGGGGCCTGGTTGGGTAGCAAGAGCAAGGGACGATGGATGGATAGTCTACATGCTATATTGGTAAACATAGAATGTTTAAAGAAAAAAAAACCTAACAGAAGGACTCTAGCACATTGGGTCTTCGTTTCCTCATTGACTATTCTAATTCCTTTAATTTCTTTCTCTTATTGCTATAGCTAACATTTCTAATATATATATATGCATACATACATGTGTGTGCATATATATATGTATATATATATATATATATATTTAGAGAGAGAGAGAGAGAGAGAGAGAGAGAGAGAGAGGGAGAGAGAGAAAGGGAGAGAGAGAGAGAATAATAGTGGTGATAATGGGTATCCTTGCTTCACCCCTAATCTTATTGGGAAGGCTTCTAGCTTATCTCCGTTACAGATAACGCTACATTGGGTCTTTGGAGGATTTGTGGGAGAACACGGACAAAAAAATCACACAGGATGAGAAGGTATGGCTGAATTGTAGTCTATACCATTGGGAGAAGTATCCACATGAAAGAGACATTTGACACATTAAAATATCAAAATACATTTTTCTTTGTGGTTAAATATAATATCTCTTGCTTAATTCCTCTCATATATCTCTATCATGGACAGTGGTGGGGTGTCAGTGCCCCTGGAAGGATTGTAGTGGCATTTCTCAATCCAAGTTGAATTTTTACCTTTGTTTCTTAAGACTTCTTTTTTTTTTTACATTTTTTTTTCTTTTTTAGGCAATTGGGGTTAAGTGACTTGCCCAGGGTCACACAGATGGTAAGTGTCAAGTGTTTGATCTGAGGCCGGATTTGAACTCAGGTCCTCCTGACTTCAGGGCCAGTGCTCTATCCACTGCACCACCTAACTGCCCCAAGACTTCTTCTGCCCTGCAGGAAACATTGACATCTAGAGAGATATACTCAGAATGAGCAAATTAGAAGTTGCAGAATGACTCAATGCAAGTCATCAACAAACAGTCTTCAAGTTCCAGGTTAGTTTCTAAGAACTTGCTGGAGACCCGTGACATTTAAACTAATTGTTGAATTGTAATTTTGTTTTGTTTTGTTTTTCAGTCTTCCTTACCTCTCCCACCCCAGTTCTGGGCCATTTTCTCTCTAACCTCAACCCCAGATCTCTATTGTTAGAAAAAACAAAACTTTTTTTCACTTTCATACTCCCTATGAATTCTACCTTTTCTCCAACATAGGCCCTAAAGTCAATGTACACTTGAGGCATTTCTCTGAGCTCCAAGGAAGCCAGCATCCTCTCAATGGGTCCTAAATCAAATCCTTAATTTCTTCAAAGTATATTCTTTTTAGGAGAGAAGCAATGATGGTCATGACCGAAGCATAGTTTCAGAATTACACCTTCTATGCCTTTGTACCTCTGACAGTCTTCTCCACATCTCTAACATCTTTCTCCACCCACTACCCCATCCTTCAAGGTCAAATCAAGATTCCATGAAGCCTTTGAATCAGGAGACTTTGGTTTGAGTCATGACTCTGCCCTTGTGTGACCATTTAGTTTCTTCACCTGCAAAATAGGAACAGTCATATTACATTACCTATCTCATAGGAGTTATCTTGCAAAGGAGTATCTTGTAACCTATAAAGCACTAGAGAAATGTGAGCTATTGTTGTTATTATTACTCCAACATACATTGATCTCTTCCTTCTCTGAATTCCTGTCATTGGTACTTTACAATTTTAAAATTTCATGATACTGTTATTTATTGCTCTTAATTTTCACGCATTTATTAGGTAGACTACAAAACCTCAAGGTTAGACATTTTCTCTTTCTTTTCCCCCTCCTGAATTCCCTGTAGTGCCTAGCCAGTCAGTCATTCAATTTATTAAGTATTTATTAAGTGCCTACTTATTAAGCACAGGAGTGTCCTGCCTCTTGATAACTGTGTGACTCTGGGCAAGTCACTTCACCATTTGCCTAATCCACTGGAGAAGGAAATGGCAAACCAACCCAGTATCTTTGCCAGGAAAACCCCACGCAGGAGTCATGATAAGTTGTACACAATTCAATTAATGACAACACCAAGCATCTACTTACATACCAGGCATTGAGCTAAGCTCTGGGGATACAAAAAGAAGCAAAAGAGTCTATGCCTAAAGGAGCTTATGATGGAATGGAGGAGATAAGATAACAGACAAATAAATATGTGCAAATAAACCATTTGCAGGATAAATAGGAAACAATGGAGGGAAGGCACTGGAATTAAGAGAGGTTGAAGCCAGGAGATGAGGAAGGAGAGAATTCTGGACCTCTGGAAAAACCAGAGAAATTGCCCAGAGCCAAGAGATGGAGGGTCTTGTTTGTGGAACAGTCAGGAGCCCACTGTCACTGAAGGAAGAATACTTGTTGGGGAGTAAAGTGTAAGAGGACTTTGAAGGTAGGAGGGAGCTCGGTTATGAAGGGCTTTGAATGCCAAACAGAACATTTTGTATTTCTTTCTGGAGGTGATAGGGAGCCACTGGAGTTGAGGCTGAACAAACTACAACAAATAATAATTGGAGTAACTCAAAATTACCTAGGATGGCCCAAAAGTCTTAGTGCAGTTTTTAGTTTTTAAAGCCTAAAACTACGCTAAGATTTTTGGGCCACCCCAAATAGTGCTTTAAGGTTTATAAAGTGCTTTACATACTTTATCTGATTTTAATTCTCACAACAGACTTGTACCATTAATATCCCAATTTTACAAATGTCATTATTTTTTGCTAACTGGGTGCTGTGCTTAGCACCTAGTATCTACCTTCTGAAGGAATACATATTGTCAATATTCTCTAAATTTCAGCAACCTGGGAAGAAGCTGGAGTTGCCCTACTTCAGTCTGGTTGTAGGTATATATATATATATATATATATATATATATATTTGTGTGTGCATGTGTGTGTGTGTGTGTGTGTGTGTGTGTGTGTGTGTATGTGTATGCAACCTCCAGCTGAGGTCCAGTTGTTCTCACACAGGGTAAAGTTTCATTGTGGTCCCATTTCTGCCTCAACGACAGCAGGACTTCTCCAGGAAATAACAAAAAACCTTTCATTCTGCCAGTAATTTTCTTTTCTTTTCTTTTCTTTTCTTTTTTTTTCTTTTCTTTTCTTTTCTTTTCTTTTTTTTTCTTTTCTTTTCTTTTCTTTTCCTTTTCCTTTCTTTCTTTCTTTCTTTTTTTCTTTCTTTCTTTCTTTTCTTCTTTCCTTCTTCTTCTTCTTCTTCTTCTTCTTCTTCTTCTTCTTTGGCGAGTTAGTTCGGGTTAAGTGACTTGCCTAGAGTCACACAGCTAGTGAGTGTTATGTGTCTGAGGCCAGATTTGAACTCAGGTCCTCCTCTGCCAGTAATTTTCAACATGCCCAAAGCTCAGGAACTTTTCATCCCAGGGTACTTAATTGCCCCCTAATATGTTCATGGGCATATTGGTGGATAAGGTAAGCACTGATGACCTTTCAAAACATGAACTTGGGACCTGAAAATGACATTCTTTGATAGGAAATAATTGGGCTAATATGAAATGAATGTGCCAATGAAAACACCTTCTTCTTCTTGTCTTACCTTTTGTACTTTCCTGTCTAAAGAGACAATAAGAGATGAAGATGTAGAGTAGACATAAAATGTAATGCTTGTGAGTGATGGACATTGAGGACTGCACAGGTAGAATGCCTGAGACACCAGGAGTCACCTGTCAGAGCAATTGCTGGGAAGGCCTCTTCTCTGATGTCAGTGAATAATATTGGGTACGTGGCTGATGTCAGCCTGCCCACAAAGCTGGCAGTGAATGGATGAGAATACTTGAGGAAGCTCTTATGGCTTGGTGGTACCACTTCTAACATGGAGAGTCTGTCTTCCAGAGAGAGAAAACCCTTCTTTAGGGGAATGGTTTGTCCACCTTAAAGTGCGGTATACAAGGGAGCTGTCCATAACCCAGTCACCCAAAAGGTTCCCAGCTGAAGAAAGTTTCTCCTTATCTCACATAATTAAAGGCATGTATAATGTATAAAAAGAAGAAGGAAGAGAAGGAGAAGGAGGAAAATGAGAAGGAGAGGAAACGATAATAATAATTCTGGACAGAATCTCTTTTGGTTGAGTATATCTTAGGAAAACTGGCCTTCATTAAAGTCCTCTGGTGCCTCATGGGGGCAGTGGGGTAACTTTGGATGCTATGCCAGTGAAGGGGAATTTCTGGCCAACCCTGAAAGGTCTTTGAAGATCAGCCTGGCTAAGTCTAGTTATGGCTCATCAACAGAAAGGTGGCTAACTAAATCATGAACTATCATGGTCATAGAGACTCATAAGGGTCACCTGCTAAAGTGTGGAAAGGTTATGAACCAAATCCTGCCTCTGATACTGTATGACCCCTCCTTCTCTGTGCCTCCATTGTCCTATCTATAAAATCAGAATAATAAAAACATCCACACCTCCTCCCTCCAGGTCGTTGTGAGGATTTAGGTAAAGAACTTTGCAAACCCTAAAGATGCAATGGATAGAGTGCTGGTCCTAGAGTCAGGCAGACTTGTCTTTATGAGTTTAAATCTAGCCTTAGACACTTACTAGCTGTGTGACCCTGAACAAGTCACTTAATCCTGTTTGCCTCAGTTTCCTCATCTGTAAAATGAGCTGGAGAAGGAAATGGCAAACCACTCTAGTAGCTTTGCAAAAACAAACAAAACAAAACAAAACTCCAAATGGAATCGCGAAGATTAGGACATGACTGAAAACAACTGAGTAACAGTGATGATGATGACTATGATGGCGATGACAACAATGAAGATGGTCTGAGTTTGCAGAAGGAGTGCCCACACCAATGAAACTAAGAATAACTTAAATTACTGAAGAAAGATCACAGAAAAAGCTAGAAAGGACGTTGGGAATCATGTCATGTCAATCTTAAATTTTCCTAATGAAGAAATTAAAGTCCTGTCAAGTGACTTGCCCAAGGTCATGGAGGTAGTTAATGGAAGAGCTGGAAGTGAATTGTAGGTGTCCCAGGTCAAATCCCATACTATCTCTTTTTATTATTTACTAGTTTTTTAAAAAATCAGTCATTCATGGTATGGTACATATATGTATGGTATGGTACGGTATATATGGCATATATATGGTACACATATGGTAACTCTCAGACTATGAGATTAACTAAGTAAAATTCCCATCTCCCAAATAATATGACAAATAAGAATTTATGATAAGTGCAGTGGCCATATGTCTTGGTGATTTCAGTCATGTACATTTATATGAATCCATACATAAAGGGAAAACATGTTCATATTTTTTCCTTACTATCGTTAACTAGTTTGCAAAAACACAATATTAATTGAAACAACATTACAGCATTAGTTAATACAGCAAAGAAATGTTATAAATGGGAAGTATGTTCCTGGGTGGCCAAAGTTTGTATTTTAAAAACTTAAAATAGTTCTTTATAGAGACCTTAGACTATACAATTTTTATAACAGTACTATCATGATTTTTTCCTTGGCATTTAGGGAATACGAAAATGGTGCATTGGTGAGAATTTTGAATTTTGGAGTTAGGAGACCTGAATTTCAATTTCAGTTCTCACTTACTGGCTTCCTGATCTTAGGCTAGTAATTTCAATTATCTGGACCTTAATGTCCTCTTCTATAAAATGGAAGGTTGGACTAGCTAACCTCTAATCCTTTTAAGTCCTAAATCTATGATGCTATGATATGCCATGATGCTATGATGGTAATTAGTAATATTAATATTATCAGTCAGTCATTTCAGTCATGTCCAGCTCTTCTTGACCCCATTTGGGGATTTATTGGCAAAGATACTGGAATGGTTTACCATTTCCTTCTCCAGCTCATTTTACAGATGAGGAAACTGAGGCAAACAGGGTTAAGTGACTTGACCCAGGTCACACAACTAGGAAGTGTCTGAGGTCATATTTAAACTCTGGTCTTTCTGACTCTAGACCTGGAGCTCTATCTACTGTACCACCTAGCTACTCTATAGAATAAATATTACACTATGCTTTAAAAAGGACTTTTGTAAGTTCTTCCACACCCTATACATTCTCCTGATAATATAATCATAGCCAGTGACTGCCACTTCAGGGAGGTAACATCACTGGGGCTCACAAGGGTTGTTGCTGCCCATTCAATCTACCTATTAGGCATTTGGCCAAATATGGACACATAAGGTTTCATGACATTGGTATCAGGTTTTGATTATAATGTATTAATTATATTATTGTGAAAAGATATTGGTTAGAACAACATTCTGCAGATTGTGTCTATATTTCTATACATCTGTATCTGGTTATGGCCATGACTTTCTGGTTTGTTATATGTATTCTTATATATTTGTTTCCTTTGATCTGTTCCCCTATTTGGTTGTAAACTTGGTGAGAGTAGGGATGGCATCTCTTCTCTTTTCCTTTTTTAAATTTTATTTTTAATTTATGGAATAAAATGAGCATTTTCATAATGTAGTACAATAAAAAAGAAGGTAATAAGAGGCCAGAAAAACCCTTCCTAATAACTAGGGCTGTCCCATAGTTGTATGGGCTGCCTTGGGAGGTGTAGGGCTCCTCCTCCCTCAATATCTTCAAGCAGGGGCCGGATGACTACACACACACACACACAAATATATGTAACATATGTGTGTGTGTATACATATATACATACACACACACACACACACACACATATATATATATATATATATATACATATAAATAAAATCAGATTTATGGTTAGGTGGGCAATCTATCTTCCATTTGTGCTATGACCAGGACTCTGCTAAGCGTTTCTCAGTCCACAGGGAAACTCATTTTGTTACTGAGCCAAATTCAGCTTCCCTGTAAATAATTCCACTCCTAGGGTCTCTCTTCCAGGGTCAAGCAGAATAAGTTGAAAACCCCTTCCTAACAATAATTCTTCAGATATTTGAAAAGAACATCCCACCTCTACTGATGTCTCCTCTTCTCCAGATAAAGCATCTCCAATTTCTTCTGTGGATGTTGTCTTATGGCACGGTTTCCAGTTCTCTTACTCTCCTCCATTTTATCAGAGAATCACAGAATTTGAGGTTGGGAGGGACAGTAGCTGCCACCCAGTCTAACCCATACTCAAAAGGAATCTCTATGATAACATACTGGACAAGTAGTCATCCGGCCCCTGCTTGAAGATCTTGAGGGAGAAGGAGTCCTACACCTCCCAAGGCAGCCCATACAACTATGGGACAGCCCTAGTTATTAGGAAGGGTTTTTCTGGCCTCTTATTACCTTCATTCCATTGCTCCTGGTTCAGCCTTTTGAAATCAAACAGAATAAATCTAATGTCTCCTTCACTTGACAGCCCTTCAAATACTTAAAAAGAGCTATCATATCCCCTCTGAGTATTCTTTTCTCCAGGATAGACCCATTTGTTTCCTTCAAAAGATACTTATATGTCATGTACTTAAAACCTTTCACCACCCTGGTTGTCTTCCTCTGAATACTCTTCAGTTTATCGATGTCCTTTGTGAACCTCAGTACCCAGAACTGAAAGCAGTAAGAGGTCTGATGAGGGTGGAGTACATCACCTCCCCATTGCTGAGAGATATGTGGAACAGTACTGAGCCTGGAATCAGGAAGGCCTGAGTTAAAGTCCAACCTCAGATAGTTACTAGTTGTGTGATCCTGGGCAAGTCACTTAACCTCTGTTGACCTCAGTTTTTTCAACTGTAAAATGAAGATAACACCTAGCTCTCAGGGTTGTTGTTGTGAAGACCAACTGAATTAATATTTGTTACATTAATTATTATTAGCAATTAATTAATAATTTATAATGACATGATATATTATGCAATAATATATTAATTAATGTGAATAATATTAGCACAATGCCTGTCACATAGGTGCTATATAAATGTGTAATCCCTTCTCTTTCCCTATGCCACTCTCAGTGTGGCTCAAGGACACATCTTTTTTGGCTTCAGCATTACATCGTTGGTTCACATCGAGCTTTTGTCCATTAAAATCCCTATCTCCTTTTCTGAACAACTTTTTTCTATCCATGCCTCCTTCATTTGATACTTGTGAAATTGATTTTTTCTACCCACATGCAAAACTTTACATTTATCCAAATTGAATTTTATCTTATTAGATTAAAGTCATTGCTCTAGCTTCTCAAGGTCTTTTTGGATCCTGATTATGTCAGCCCAATGTGTTGTTAGCTGTACCTCTTGGCTTTGTGTCATCTGCAAATTTTATAAGCATGTCATCTATGCTTTATCTAAGTCATGGATAAAAATGTTAACTAGTACAACGCCAAACACAAAAGCCATTGGAGACATCTGGCCACAGTGATGTTGAACCCTGGGAGATCTGTGATTTGGAGGGCATAGTGGAGGGATCATTCTAGAACCTCCATTTAAGGAGGGCACCCAGGCCAGAGATCTCTTCATTTACTACCCAGGTGCACTCCTTTGACTTCTTCATCATGATCCCCTATGCCAGGTAACATCTCTTCTCCACCCATCCTCCTTTCAGCTAACTTTGGTCTGTTATTTTTCCCCATTAGAATGAAAACTTTTTTTAGGCAGGGACTGTCTTTCTTTGTCAAATTTCCCCAGTGTTTAGCACAGTGCCTGGTATACAATAGGCACTTAATAAATGTTAATTGACTTACTGATTGAACTACCCTTTGTCTAGTCATCTAATCAGTTCTAAATCAATCTGATTATATTGTCATTTTGTTTTTGCCACCACAAAAAGCATGTGAAATTTTTCTTTTTTTACCCAAAGGAAAGAATTTTTTATTTATCCCAGCTAAACTTTATCTTTTTGGATTCAGCCCATTAGTCTTTGGCAAGTCCCATATATTAAGCCTTTTCCTGGGAGCATCTAGCTACTGAGAAAGCCATAATATAAAAAGAAACCTGGTTGTGAAAAGAAAGACCCTGCTTTTTCTGGGAGAGCTTGGAGATGGGTGCTGAGAACTCATGTTAGCCTCCTGGGCCAGATGGTTTGGGGTGTCTCAGGTGTAGGTTGGGGGTGAAAGGGCGCAGAGGCCAGGGAGGGACCATGTTTTCCATTACCCAAACATCTCTCGTTTCAGGCTCCAATTTTTTGAAGTAAAATAATTTTGGCCCCACACACAGTATCTGGTTCTGGAACTGATTATCTGCTTTGTTAAGTTCAGAGGCATTCTGATAAGGATAATTTAATTAGGCTTTCCAGGAATCAAACAGGCAGACTTACTGCCATGGTAGGGGGTCTCTCCTTCAACCCCCCTGCTCCTTGCTCAGAGTAGCTGATTTCCCTCCACAGAGTTCCCATTGGAGCATCCCCTTTCCAAAGTTCACATTGCCCTGGGCTTTACCTTTGAAGATTTTCCTGTGGTTGGGGAAACCCCACTCTTTAAGAGATTTTTGTGCTCCTCCGAAGTCTAACCTTGAGCCCACCCTGACCCATTTTAGAGACACACTCTGAGGATCTTTCCTAGAAGAAAAGGAATTTCTAGAGGTTCAAGCAGTGCTCCCAAGGGGGCAAGATAAACTGCATTCAAATGTTTTTGGTCTGGAATTAGTCCCAGTCTTACGGGAGGGGGGAGTGGAGGAGAGGGTCTCACTTGGAGACTCCCTTCTGGGTCTTAACAGTCTCCACAATATTTTCTCCACCTGAAATGACAGGAGTCTGAGCATTGGCAGCCACTTAAAGGATTTTTTTTAAATCGTGAGTTTACAGTAATGTATTTATACCATGTAATAGCAATGACTTAGCTCCAAGATGCCAGGTTTCTGGCTCTCTCAGTATCTCAGCATCTTTCTCTTCCATCTCCCCACTCACAGAAGACACTGATGTGTCATTGTAACAACCCTTAGAATCTCTCTTCACCTTCTTTCCACTAGAACAAACTGCAAAAAGAAGAAGAGGAAAAAGAAAGGAAAGATATTTCTTATGAACACGGCGACAGGTCAATGGCAGTACAGGTTTCAGAGCATGTTGCTGACTTAGGAAATGGGTTTGGTGAATCTATTTCTGGAGGTGTGTTATGCTGTGTAGTGGTGTGGGCCTGTCTCTCTCCTGCAGACATGTGCACGTGTGCTTCCAGTGACTGTTTCTTTTCTACTTTCTACTTCATTAAAAAAAAGCCTTTTCATTGGCTACTGATCCAGAAGTGAAATTGAATACAGAAAAGCTCCAATGAAGAAACTCAATCTCTCTCCACCCTGGTGGCGAGTGAAGCAAGTACTGCTGTGAGCTTGGGCCTATAGATGGTCTTGAATGCACAGCACTGCTGTTTCTTACGTCTCAGTTGTATTTCTTTCTTCCTGTTCTTAGGTGAATGAGTGTTGGAGGTGGAATATACCAGGCTACAACCTTGTGAGCATCAAAAATTAGGAAGAGTCACCAGTATTCCAGAGGTAGAACCTGGGAAACAGTCAATTCTGAAAATAGAGTTGCTTGACCCATCCTAACAGTGGACTGACCCAGTATCTGAGACATCATGTTCCATAAGCAAGATATCAATCTGTCCATCAGCTATGCTCCACGTAGAAGTGAATGAACTTGGTGTTGAAAATATTTTGAAGTTACCACTTTAAATCTGAATATTAGAAATACTCAAATTAACTATGAGGGACATATGAAGAAAGGCGATCTGCATCCAGAGAAAGAACTGATAAATAGAGGTATGTATAGAGTAATTATTCATATATGTACCTATTTGTGTCTAATGGTAGCCATCCCAAGGGGGGAGGGGCAGGGGGAGGGAAGGAAAAAAAAGAAAAGAAATTTACATACCTCTATTATATATTTTTAAAGAATAGCAAGTTGTACATAATAGATTTGCAGTTTCATGTGCAATCATCTTTTTTATTCTACTGTGTTATGGAAATGCTTGTTTTCATAAATTAAAAATTAAAAAATACATTAAAAATTGAATATACTGCCCCCAGGGACTGAAGAGGAACATCAAAGGAAGATAACATCCCTCTCAGTTTCCCGAGGTGGTTGTACTTTGACTCTTCTGTAACTTTCAGTAAATATCTCCTTATAATAGCTAATTGATGTTAATTATGAATGATATTTGGGAAATATCAAAGGGCTAAATAAATTGTTGTTGGTGTTCAGTCATTTCAGTTGTATCCAACTCTTTATGACCCCATCTGAGGTTTTCTTGGCAACGATACTGGAGTGGTTTGCCATTTCCTTCTCCTGCCCATTTTACAGATGAGGAAACTAAAGGAAACAGGGTTAAGTGACTTGCTCAGGGTCACACAGTTAGTAGGTGTCTTCCTGACTCCAAGCCCAGCTATACTACCTCAGTGCTTAGAGTTTTACTATTCATTAAATTTATTGTTTAGAGCAACATTATTCTAGGCCACCTCCCCCCTACCCTGTCTTTCAAGGACCACTGAAGACCCCGGCTGTCCCATGAGCCTTTTCCTGACTGCTTTAGCCATGTTGAGCCTTGCCCTTTCTCCTACAACCATGACAATCAGTCATGCAGTGAAACACTTCATGATACACCATCTTGCATAGTTCAGTGGTTGTTTGGGTTATTGTGATGCTCGGCCAGTTCAAATGTAAATTCCTTGAGGACAGTGACTGTGCCTTCCCCTACTCTTGCACCCTTTGTGTGCCTAGCACAGGCCTAAACAAATAGGCGGTATTCACTAAAGATTGTGGATGGAATGATTGGCTTATTCCCAGGGCCACCGGAACAAATTCATTTCATCATTTGGACCAGCTTGTCTGACTACCAGAGATGAATGAATTCATTCACTGGTCTATATCTCCAACAGTCTACACAGTGCCTAGCACACAGTAGGTGTGTAATAAACATGTGTAGATTGATTGATTGAGTTTATAGAAAGGAGAGAAGTGGGCTGGAGTGGTCAGGGAAGACTTTGAAATAGGCCTTGAACATTTAGAAAGGCTGAAGAGTGGAAACAGAGGCATTCCAAGCAGGGGCAACAGCCAAAGAAAAATGCCTTGCTCTCAGGAGGTCACTAATAAACATTTGTTGAATTTCAATTTGAACAAAAGTACCAAGGTGGGAATGAGCTTTGGCATACCAAAGCTCCCTCTCCTGGTGAACAATGAAGATGTAGACCTGGCTGGAGGAGAAAAAACCTACAGGGCAATAGTGATAGAAAGAATAGGACCAGACCAAGGACACCTTTGAATGCCAGGTGAGGAATCTTAAAGTGAACACTATGAGTTAAATGATACTGTTCCCCTCCCAGCCCCATACTGAAGGCCTGAAGGTGAGTGGGTCAGAATAAACTATTTATCTGGGAAAGAGAAAAGGGGGTGTGAAAATAAGATGCCATCTTCTATTAGAGACACACATGTAAATATTTCCTTTGGGTCTCACTGGCCATTTTCTATACACCACACAAGTAAATAGCTTGTGGGTGGGCCTCACGCCAGCATAAACCTTTGTGTGGAAAATACCGTGTGTGCGGGCATGGAAAATGCCCTCTTGCTGACCATAATTATACAGCATACGTGCAAATAAAGGCTGAAAGAAAACACTTTTGCAGAGGTGTATTTTTTTTTCTGCCCTTATTTTGACAGAGAGAAGGAGAGAAATTCACAGACCATTTCTCATTCTCCCAGTTGGGGCAGAATGAGATCACGCTGTATTGACTGGATTGGGTGTTGTGTTTCAAGGAGGGAACCTAAGCTGTTGCCTATTTTTGGAAAATGCAAGCTCATACATTTGCAAAAAAGCTCTCAGCACCAATGCATAAGAGGGGAGGAACTTAAGAAGAGATGAAATTCTGGGGTCGCTGAGGTTGCCCCTCTGCTTCTTGGCGGCTTAGTCAAACGTGTCTTCTCTAGATGTAGGAATCTAATTGGACAGACTGGTTTTCTCTTAGTGCAAGTGACCTGGGAGAAGTGGACATGTCCGGAGGGACATCTCTAACTCTTTGAGGTCAACTTAGAATCTTATAATGTTGGATCTAGAAGGGATCTTGTGAGATTCCCTCCTTCCACCCACTTTGACATAGAAGAGGCAGTGTGGTAGAATGGAGAATGCTCCTTTTGGGATAAGAAGGACCTGTTTTCAAATACCACCTCAGACGCTTGGTAACCGGGTGACCATGGGAAAGTTACTCTTCCTTTCCCTGAGCCTCAGTTTCTTTGTCTGTAAAATGAGGGCTTTGGGACTTGTTCTTGAAGTTTGCTTCTACCTCTCAACCTGATGAGACTATAAAAATGTCATATAAAGAGGTCGAGTGATCTGCCAAGGTCAGCTAGTTAATAAGAGGCAGAGCAGGATCCTTAACCCTGTTCTCTCCCCTGCGTTACGCTGATTCTATATTGGAGGACAATATCACTCTGCCTTAAGTTGTGTGATGCTGCTATCCAAACAAAAATCCAGGGACCGCAGAAATTTGGGTCTGCTTTCACGAGGAAACAAGGTGATGAAACAGATAGGGAAGACCTGAGTTCAAATCCTGCCTCAGACACTGTGTGACCCTTTGGCAAGTGACCCAACTTTTCTCAGTCTCAATTTTTTTATCTGTTAAATGGGGTAACAGTTGCATCACAGGGCTGTTGTGAGGATCAAATGATACATATGTAAAATGTTTTTGGCAGTCTTAAAGCACTATATAAATATTAACTTATTATTGAGGAGAAGAAACTGATGTGTTCTTTGAGGAGGGAGAGTCACTTCAGGTTTTTCCTCTGATCTTTTAGGAGTCAGCCTTCTGTAGTAATCCCTTGGGCTTCAGAGGGAGAAGGGACCAGAGATCATCTAATCCCAGCTCCTTCATTTTACAGATGAAGAAACTGAAGCCAGGGTGATTACCCAAAATCACCCAGGTAATAAATAGTAAAGTCACAATTCTAACTCAAGTCTTTTGACTCTAAAACCAGGATACTTTCTACTGAATCCCACAGCCTTATGTTATTTTCTCTGTCTAGGTCTTTCAGAAAACATGTGATAAATCCTAAGAGAAAGAAATGAAGTTTGCCAGTCTGACCACAAAGTATCTGGATCAGCAGAACCAACCAGCACTTGAACCAAAGTTCCAGTGAAATAGAGGAAAGAAGGGGCAGGAATCAGTATTTGCATTAGTAGGCTCTCTAAGGACACTGTCTATAAGACTGGAACTGTGTCTACATACAAACACCAAGACACCGCCAGTAAAAAAATAAAAATCTCAGTTCAGTTGGTTACTTGGCATTAGGTTAGCATAAAAAAAACAATAATCCCTCTCCCATCTCTACCTCTACCTGAGTCTTTGAATTCAACCATTTCTAGAGCATGAATTTTGTAAGACAGGTTTGTGCAAATGTATACACACAACTTTCACCTTCACATGTCAGTTTCACCTAGAAAAATGAGGCCAGTCAGGGTGGGTTTCCTGGAAAAAAAAATGTCCCTGGAGGAGGCTTCCTCAGCCAAAAGGGTAAGAACTGGAATGGGGGAGGGTGGCTTACTGAAATAGAAGTTACCGTGGAGCTGTTTGATTCAGCAGAAAGGGCACCAGGAATTATCATCAGACGATGACATCTGGCACCCTGATTAATTTGCTGTTAGCAAAAGGGACAGTTTTCTGCAAGTGGGCGTTAATGCCTGTTTCACCACAACTTTTAATAACTCAAGTCAAGAACAGCTGAACTCAAGAGTGGGAATCAGGATGCAGATAGAGAGGTCAGCTCACCCAGAGTTGGTGCCCTAGATTTGGAACTTCTCCAATTTTTTTGCTGGCCCTGTCGGAAAATGTGACCATTAGCTCTCTAGCTAGCAACCAGCCCGCCTGTGTCTAATTAACAGGGAGTCCCTCCCACCTATAAAATTTGATGTGTGGAAAGAGCGTTATATGTGGAGTCAGGAAACCTGCTCTGGTGCTAGCTAACACTTACTAACCTTCTGACTATGGGCAAATCACTTACATCTTTGGGCTTCATTTAGTCAATCAGTCAACAAACAGTTATTCCATGCCCACTACATGCCAGACACTGCCAGGAGCTGGAAATATAAAGACAGACATTAAACAGTCCCTGTGCACAAGGAGTTTACAATGTGAGTGTGTGTGTGTGTGTGTGTGTGTTGTGTGTGTGGGAACATAGTATACACATATACAAATCCTTCCCAACTACAAGATGGGGCAAGTGTAGCTAAGTCATAATAGTTATTTGCCTGAAAAGATCTAGAGGTTTTAGTAGAGTACAAGTTCACTATGAATCCAAAAAAGTTATCATCTTGGGTGATATTAATAAAGACATATCTTCCAAGGCAAGGTGAAAGGAACATGCATTTATTAAGTGCCTACTATATATTAAGCACTGTGCTAAGTAAGCACTTTATAAATATAATCTCATTTGATCCTCACAACAACTCTGTGAGGGAGGTGCCATTATTTTATCCTCGTTATACAAAACTGAGGAAACTGAGGCAGGCAGAAACAAAGTGACTTGTCTAGGGTCACATAACTAGTTAAGTAACTGAGTTTTGATTTGAACTCAGGTCTTCCTGACTCCTGACTCAATGCTTTATCCATTGTGCCACTTAGCTGCCTCTGGGGAGAGGGGAGGGGTGATAGGGCCGCTCTGGTTGTTTTAGATTTAGAGTATTTGTGTTTAGTTATATTTTGGGAGGGCAGCCAGGGGTGCAGTGGACAGAGCGCTAGGCCTGGAAGAGGGAAGACTCATTGTCCTAAGTTCAAATCTGACCTTAGACACTTAGTAGCCGTGTGACCCTGGGCAAGTCACTTAACCCTGTTTGCCTCAGTTTCCTCATCTGTAAAATGAGCTGGAGAAGGAAATGGCAAATCATTCCAGTACTTCTGCCAAGAAAACCCCAAATGGGATCACAAAGATTCAGACACCACTGAGCAACAACAAAAATTTTAGGAAGGACACTGATAAGCGTTAAAATAAAAAGAGGAGGATTACCAAGAACCATGATGGTGAAGGATCTCCAGATGAGGCTTTATGAGGAGGGATTTTTAGAAGCTATGGCAGTTTGTCCTGGAAAATAGAAGATTCTTTAGAGAAGAGAGAGAAAATCCACGAGAACTGTCTACAAGTCCTTGAAGGACTGTCTTTGGGAAGAGCATTGCATTTGTTTTTCTTGGCCTTAGAGGGCAGATATTGGACAGCACGAGGAAGTCAAAGAGGTTTCATAAAAGGAAAATATTCCAAATAATTAGAGAATCCAAGAGTGGACTGTGCCCCATCCCCCAGTGGTTTCTCTTTCACTGGAGGTCTAACCACTTATTGGGTATGTTGTAGGTAGGATTATTGTTCAGTGATGACTTGGCCTAGCAGGGGTGGGGAACCTGCAGCCTCGAGGCCACATGTGGTCCTATAGGTCCTCAAGTGCAGCCCTTTACTCAATCCATTTGATTCAAAAGGCCACACTGAAGGACCTAGAGGGCCACAAGTGGCCTCAAGGCCGCAGATTTACCACCCCTGGTGCTCTAGCTGGTCTCTGAGATCCCTTCTGACTCTGAGATTCTGTTGTTATTATTCTGAGGTATTCTGTGAATACCTCAGCCAACTGAAATTTCATGCATAATTTTAAATTTGAATGTGGAAGCAAGCAAAAGGGCAGGGGGCAGAAGGAAAGAGGCATTTCAGAACTAATCATCTTCATTATAGCTCATTTTCCCATAGGTTTAAAAGTTTGCAAATTATTTTTCTCACAGCCATCCTATGAAATGGTCAGAACAAGTCCCCATTCTATAGATAAGGAATGTGACACTTGGAGAGGTTGGGTACTTGCCTAAGGTCTCATGGCCACTGTCAGAAATGGGACTCACACACAGGTCTTCTCACTTGAAGACCTATGCTCTTTGTACTACACCATGTTCATTAATTTATTTGGATAAAGGTCAATTTGCCAGAAAAAAATGGTTTTTGTGTTTTTTGGGTGAAGGAGGAAGAGGGGAGGGGAAATCCTTATATATAGTTTGTCTGCTTTCTAATCTGTGTGAGACAGAAGATATTATATCGACAAGAACTGATAGCAAAGAGGTTTAGAAAGACTGGGGATTTCTAGACTCGTTACATTGGAGAGCTGGATTCAATCAACTGATCATCAATAAACATTTATCTAACTCAGGGATTGTGCCAGGCACCGGAGAATAAAAAATGGCCCACCTTCTCAAAAGGGTACATTCTACAGCGGGAGATAACATCTACATGGATAATTTTTTTTTTTTACAGAAGAAATACAAAATAAATAAGAAGGGAATTAGGAAAGGATGACATTAGTAGTTGGGGAAATCGAAAGGCTTTGTGTGGAAGGTGTGTTATCTTGAGGAGACAGAACACTGGGGGAAATTGACTACTCATTGCTCCTTTCTGGTTGTCACATAGAAGATTACTAACTCTCATTTAAAAGTCTGAATTTTCTATTTTATTTTATTTTTTTCTTTTTGATGAGTCAATCGGGATTAGCTGACTTGCCCAGGGTCACACAGCTAGTAAGTGTCATGTGTCTGAGGCCGGATTTGAACTCAGGTCTTCCTGACTCCAAGGCCAGAGCTCTATCCACTGCACCACCCAGTTGCCCCTAAAAGTCTTAATTTTTTAAAAAACTGACTTTATTTACTAATATATCCCTTTCCCTCCCAGGGAACTTTCTCTTGAAACAAAGAATAAAAAAAAAGATAAAAGAAATTCAGCAAAAGTAATCAGTACATTAACCAAATCTCACATATATATATTAAACCAAATCTCATATTATATATTTATACACTGTGTGTATGTATACACATGTATATATACACATATACCTACACACATATACATATGTTTATGTATGTATATGGTTGTTGTTGTTTAGTCAGTTTCAATTGTCTGACTCTTCATGATCTGTCTTGGCAAAGATACTGGAGTGGTTTGCCATTTCTTCTTCAGCTCATCTTACAAATGAGGAAACTGAGGCAAACAAGTTAAGTGTCTTGCCCAAAGTCACACAGCTAGTAAGTGTCTGAGGCTGGATCTGAATTCAGGTCTTCCTGATTCCAGGCCAGTGCCCTGTACATTGTTCCACCTAGCAGCCCTCACTTATGTGTGTATATGCCCATATATGTGTATATATCTATGCATATGTGTATTTATCTATCTTCATCTCATAGTCCCCACACCTATTTCTGCAAAGAAGGGAAAGAGGCACATGCTTTACACTCTTCTTCTCAACTAAGCTTGATCATCATAATTATATAGCATTACATTTCTTTTTTGTTTTTTTTTATATTTACCTTATTGTAGTCATGGATTTGCCTGATTCTGCTTACTTCCCCTTGTATCAGTTCATATCAGCTTTCCCATATTTTTCTGTATTGTTATTGTTATAAGAAATTATATTCATCATTTCTTACAGTGTAGAAATATTCCATCATGTTCATGTACTACAATTTGTTTATCCATTCCCCAATTGATGGACATCTATTCTATTTTCTATTCTTTGGATCACAGGATAATATATTTAAAGCTGGAAGAGATCTTAGAAGTCACCTTAGAAGGCCAATTCCTCATTTTTTAGATGATAAAACTGAGGCAGGCAGAGGTTAAGTGACTTTTCTAGGGTCACACAGCTGTAAGCATCTGAGGCAGAATTAAACCCAGGTCTTCTTGATTCCAAGTTCAACACTGTCCACCATGTCATGCTGCCTCTCTTCGCTATTACGAAAAAAGTTCTGTTGTAAATATTTGGGTGTCTATGCAACTTTATTCCCTCCCTTCCTCCTTCCCTCCCTTCCTCCTTCCCTCCCTCCCTCCCTCCCTTTCTTTCTTTCTTTCCTTCCTTCTTTCTTTCTTTCTGTTCTTTCTTTCCTTCTTCCTTTTTTTCCAGGAAAACCTGATTTCTCAGACATATACTAGCTGTGTAACCCTGGGCAACTGAACCTCTGTTTTCTTCCAACTCATCATCTGTATAATGGGGATAATAGTAGTGCCAACCTCCCAGGTTTGTTGTAAGGATCAAGTGAGATAATATTTGTAAAGCACTTTGCAAGCTTTAAAATGCTATATAAATGCTAGCTACTGTTACTGTTATTGCTGCTGTTATCCTTGAGGTGTTAGCTTAGCAGTGGATCTCTGTGGACTCCATTTCACAGTAAACCACTGGAAATGAAAAGATGTGCTTTTTAATGACAGCACAGAGGAAGCCTACTCCCTGAGGTAGAGGGTTATGCTAATTAGGCTCTAAACAACTCTCTTTTCTGATTTTTCAAAGTCTAGGTCATGTCTCACCTCCTCCATGCAGCCTTCCCCCATTGCTCTACCCATCACTGATCTGCCTTCTTTGAGCACTTACAGTCACACTTTCAGGCCACCCCACAGAATCTTGAATAGGAGCAATTACCATTTTATCTGCTTGATAAGTGTGGCTTCCTCCCACCCCATTTCCCCAACTAGATTGGGATTCCCTCTCTGAGGGAAGCCACTACGTCCTATACGTCATCTTTTCCCCATTCTTCCTAAGTGTCTTTAACGCTTTAGAAGCATATAGGATGTGGGTGAGTAATAAGTGAAAATAGCCTTGCCTGGGCTGAGTTAGAAGATCTGGATTTCAGCCTAGGCTCCACCACTGTCACTAACAGGGCTTTAAAATTTGAAAAGGGTTTTCCTCTCAACAGCCCTGGGCACCTGGTATTATTGTTCTCATTCGACAGATAACAAAACTGAGTCTCTAACAGGTAAAATAACTTGCCCAGAGCTAGGAAGTGTCTGATGCCAGATCCAAGCTCAACGTCCCGTCTCCGTGTTGGGCAGTGCCTATGTATTATGCCGCGTTACCTCTCAAAGTCACCACTCTACACGCGACCTTGCAGAAGTCATCCAACCTCTGAAGGTCTAAAGTTTCCTATAAATATAAAATGAAGTGTTGGCTCTCCAAATAACAGACTGGTGAATTTGGCGGCAATTTCTGGAAAAATCCTACAGCGTGTCATAGGGAAGGTTTATGAACATTTAGAACAGGAAGCAGTAATTCCTATGAGTCAGCATGAGCTCATCAGGAACAGGTCATGGCACACTAACCTAATTTCCTCCTTTGACAGGGTTATTCTACTGCTTCACGGCCATGGTCTTGCTGGGGAAGAATGGTATTAAAGAGACAGTTGTTCATTTTAGGGAGGAACTTTTGGTCATTAAAAGCAGCATAAATTCCCCAATGAAGACTTGCTCTCTTCCTCCTGTCCAACTCTGGGCCCATTTTGCAGACCATCACCACCAAAACAACAATAATAGCATTTATATGAGTGCTTTAAGATTTGCAAAACATGTTTACGTGTTCTTTCATTTGAGCTTTGCCACAACCCTGTGAGGTAGGTGCTATCATTATCCCTATTTTCCAGATAAGGAAACTGAGGATAGGAGAAGTTAAGTAACTGGCCCAGGGTCAGACTGATAGTTAAGGGTCTGAGGCAGGATTGGTACTCAGGTCTTCATGACTTCAAATCCAACACTATCCACTGCTCCATCTGTAGCATCTCTCTGTAATATATGTAGTGGTAGAATAGCACTTTGGCCTATCCATCTAATAGTTAACACTCAATAACAGCTAACATTTATACAGCTCTTACTATGTGCCAGGCACTGTGCTAAGTACTTTACAATTACTGTCTCATTTGGTCTTCACAACAACCCTGAGTGAAAGGTGCTATTATCATCCCCGTTTTATAGATGAGGAAACTGAGGCAAAAGCGACTAAGTGACTTGCCCAGGGTGACATAGCTAGCAAATGTCTGGGACTGGATTTGAATTCAGGTCTTCCTGACTCCATGCCTGGTGGTCTATCCACTGTACCACCTAGCACCTACCCATATAGCCACAGCTGGAACATTTTAGCAGTGAAGAACTGCATTACAGACACAGCATTAAAGATAAAAGGAGATGGACTGATTGGACTGAAAGGTAATAGATGGACATAGCTCCATTAGCACCTATGTAATGTAATGTCAAGAAATTTATAGGAAGCCTACCAGCAAGTTAGATGGATTCCCATGGACAATTTACTCAAAGTAATGCACAAGAGTAACAGGATAAGGTATAGATGGCTTATGTTCTGCACAGCTGGAGGGAATCCTCCCATTAAGGAGAACCCAGATCCATTGGAATAGCCAGATAATTATACTGATAGTTCCAAAGAGCACAGACACAGTGTAATTGGATTTTAGTAAGACATTTAACAGCATTTCAAACAACTAAAATGCAGAAGGGTGGTTTCAGGTGGTGGAATGATAAAACCCAAAGAGCAATCTTTCATGGATCCATGTCAACTTTGTAGGAGGTCTTCAGGCACTTGTCCTTGTCTCTGTGTTCAACATTTTTGTCAATGACTTTGCTCTGGATGGCATTTTAATTGGCTGGCACCTTGTATGATTGCTGTCATCCATCTCACGATTCAAAGTACTACTGATGTATGAATTTCTCCCTATAGTAAGGCTCAAGAATGGACCCAACTCCTGAGTGGTATTGGTTCCATTTCTTGCTTATTGTATACTGAGACAACCACAACCCCCTTTGGGGAGATTTCCTTCCTCTGAAGAAGGAATACTTGTATTAAGATTGGTGTAGTGGAAAGAAAATTGGATTTGGAGACAGAGGGTCTGTGTCCTAAGTAATCTGGAGATCTGGAAGTTATCCGTGTATTCAACCTGATGAGATCACCATCTAAAACAGTACAGAGAAAGAAGAGGAGAAGGCTCAAGACAGAACCTTGGGAGACATTCATGGTTAGCAGACATACATGGTTTAAAAATCAGCAAAGGTGGGAATTGTTGGAGAGAAAGGAGGAAAACCAGGAAGACAGTATCATGAAAACCTATACAGGAGAGAATGATAAGGGGATGGTGATTGACAGCGTCCAAAACTGCAGATAAATCAAGAATGGAGATTTGGAAAAGGCCTTCATTGTTTATGTAAATGGGCCTCAGATTGCCCTGCTGCTGAATATTTGTCTTGCAACGAGCATATCGATGCTAGTGCTTGTATCGGCATGCCTATGGTTGGCATGGGACCAGGCCCTCTATAGGCCGAGAGGAGCACACCCTTACCAGGAACCATCCAAGGAGGCCCTGGCACCAGTTATTTTCTCTATGCTTGCTAATCCATTAAAGATCTAGTTTGCTATATTATATCCTTCAGTAAACCCCTTTGGATTATAGATGAGTTAGATGATTGGTTTTGATTATTCCTTTAGTGGCCCAACAGTAACACTAATCATGTAACTAATTAGAGAGAATTTGCTGGTAGATGTTGGAATGAGTAGGAGAAAGCTGGTTACATCACCATCTCTTGGAATTTGTCCCTTGAACCTAGTATAGACTTGGATAAAGGCATGTTTATCCAATCTGCCAATGACTCAGGTTTGAGACGGAAAGTTGGCACGCTGGTTGACATGGCTAGGATCCAAACAGATATTGACACATTAGAATACAGGGGCAAATATAATAAGATGAAATTTAATAAGAATGACTGTAATGTCCTATAGTTAAGTTTGGGAAATCAATTGTACAAGTATGGGACAGGGTTAGATGACACTTAATGTGAAAAAGATCTCAAGACTAATGGATTGCAAACTTGATATGAGTTAATGGTAGGACACAGCAGCTCTTTCCCCTTACCCCGCCCTCCCCACCAAAAGTCAGCTATTCATCTTTTTGTCTTCATCAAAAAAGGCATAATATACAGAAGGAGAAGAGGCAGCTAGGTGGCACAGTGGATAGAGCACCAGACCTGGAGTCAAGAAGACTCATCTTCCTGAGTTCAAATTTGGCTTTAGACACTTACTAGCTATGTGACTCTGGGCAAGTCACTTAACCCTGTTTGCCTTGGTTTCCTCATCTGAAAAATGAGCTGGAGAAGGAAATAGCAAACCACTCCAGTATCTTTGCCAAGAAAACCCCAAATAGGGTCATGAAGAGTGGGGCATGACTGAAATGACTGAACAACAAAAATAGCCAAAATAGAAGGAGACAGGTGAAGTTCCATTCTAATCTGCTCTGGTCAGATCTCATTTGGAGTATGGTGTTCATTCCTGAACATCTCATTTTAGGAAGGGTATTGAGAAACTGGAGCACTTCTAGAGGAAAGCAACCAGGATCCATCAATTGACCAATCAAAACTAATAATTAAATGGCTGCTCCATGCCAGGCACTATTCCACGTGCTAGTGATACAAAGAATGAAATAATCCCTTTTTGCAAGGACCTTGCCTTCTAATGGGGTGGACAACAAGTACACAAGTAACTATATAGAGTATAATAATGATGATGTTGATGATGATGGTGATAATAGCATTTATTTAGCACTTTAAGGTTTGCAAAAACTTTACAATATTATCTCATACTATCTTCACTGCAACTCTGGGAGAAAGGTGATATTATCATCCCCATTTTACCAATGAGGAAACTGAGGCATAAATATAAGGTACATAAATAAAATAAATAATACAATTATTATACATATAATATATACATTATATATTGTATACATGTAATAAACACATAAGGATAATGAATAATGTAATTTTTATGTACAATACACACATGACATATAATATACACATATACAATATATGCATATAACATAATAAATGATATGATTATTATACAAATAATAATGAATACAAAAATACAAAAATAAACAAAGGAGTTAAATACAAAGCAATTTCTGAGTGAAGGCACTGGCAGTTAGGAGAATCTAGAGTGGTTTCATGTAGAAGATTATATTTGAGGTCGGGGGAGTTTTTAAAAAAATTTTTAATTGCGTTTTATCTTTTTTGAATCAACAGGCATTTCTGTCCCTCCCAATTCCTCTCCTACTCTACCCCCTAAGAAAAACTGGGGAAAAAAGAAAAAAATTCCTTATAATTTTTGTGATGGCAAAATATTGGAAGGTAAGGGGGTACTCATTGGAAATGGCTGAACAAATCATGGTATATGAATGTAAAGTAGCACTATTATGTCACAAGAATTAATAAAATGGAAGTTTTCAGAAAAACCTGGGAAGACTTGTATGAACTGAGGCAGAGTGAAGTGAGCAGCACCAGAGAAATAATTTACACAGTGTCATGATTGAAAAAATTAACAACTTGAATTTTAACTTCATTTTAGAGGGTAAGGCTGAAATATGTGTGGAGTGCATTTCAAGCAAAAGAATGTGGCCACTACAAAGACACAAAGATCAGTTTGACTATAAAGAAGAGTGTTCTAGGGGGAGTATCCTCTGATGTAGCTGAAAAGATAGTTCAAGGTGTATCTGTAAAGGGTTTTAAAAACAGAACAGAAGAGTCTACATTCGCTCCCAGAGGCAGTAGATACAGAGGAGTCACATGGTCAGATCCCTCCTTAAGGAAAATCGCTTCAGCAGCTGTGTAGAAGATGGACTGGAGGGGAGAGGGAATTAAGTAAGGAGAGACCCAATTAGGAGGCTGTTACAGTAATCTAGGTGAGAGGTGATGGGGTCCTGAGCTAAGGTGGGAGCTATGTGACCGGAGAGAAGGGCATAGGATGTAAGATGTTACGAAGATAGAAATGGCAAGGTTTGGCAGTTGGTAAGCTAGGTGGGGTGAGAGAGAGGGAGGAATCCAAGATGATATTCATCCTCACCAGGAAGGCGCGGATGCAGCCAATCGCAGATGAGAATCACTTCAAGGAGCTAATGATATTAGCCTGAAGGAGAGCAAGCCTGGGGGCATGCTTATAATATCTTCAAATATTTGAAGGGATGCCATCTGGAAGAGAAATTAGACTTGTTTTACTTGACTTCAGAAGCGAAAACTAGGAGTGATGGCTGGAAGTTGTGAAGATGTAGATTTAGACTTAATGTAAGGAGATAACTTCTGATACCCCAAAGTAGACTGTGCTGCCTTGGGACGTGGTGGAATCACTCTTGATGAAAATCTCCAGGCTGAAGCCGGATGCCCACTTTGGGGGAATATTGGAGAAAGAATTTCTATTCAGGTACGGGCTGGAATCAGTGATCTCTGAGGCCCCTTACAAACTCCGAGACTGCAGAATCTGAGAGTTAACCTTTTCCTTATTCATGGGGTTATTGAGACAATGAAGCTACAAAGTGTTTTTAGAAATAAAAGCGCTGCCCAAATACTAGGTCCTATGCAGTTGTTTTTTAATAGAAGCTTTTTATTCTTCCAAGCCAAATTTTCTAGCCCACATATAAATTTACAGCAGCCTTCCTTATTTTCTTCTAAAGTAACCCTGCCCTCTTGCCTCTCCTCCAGAGAATCTGGCTCATTTTTCTGAGTGATTCATAGATCTGATATATCTTTCTACAACTGCCTGTGGTCCAGGTACACACACCTTGCAGCAGATGAGGTTTCACCCAATCTAATCTTTCTTGCCAACCCTAAAAAAAGCCCCCAAGCAGGTCTCACTCATCTCACAGACTGCATTTCAGGCCTACTCTACCTCAGTATGATTAAATGTACACACAAACCCTCCACATTGGTGTTAAAAGCACATAAACCACTTTGGTTGTTAAGATTCTCTTGGCATGGGATGTGTGGACAATATCACTAAAAGCAGGTAGGATGAATAAAAATGAATAATGTCTCTTTCCCAACATAAACCAAGGAGCTCATCCTTCAGTTCTGTTTATAAATAAAGGAGGGCCAATTTGTTTGGGAACCCCATCCCCGGCAGTACTCCATTTAGATAACGGCAACATTTCTAACCCAGCTATCACTTCTGGGGTTAGGAGATGGCGATTAATCAAACACTGTTTGAGTTTTACCCGATATACATCTAGTTCCTCTGGTTTGCGGTGGGCTGAAGATGGCTTCAAAAGTTTACAGAACGGCCTGTGCTGATACATTAGAACATCCCTGAAGATGAGAGCAGGAAAGACAACCTATCTAGCTGTTCCATTTGGGCTGCTGTGGACTCTGGGAAAGTTGGGCCAAGCTGGACAAGAAGAATTATCAACTCTTGAGGTGCCTAATGGGGCTGTGAATAGGATGAGAGTCCAGGAAGAAGCAGATTAACAACAGCAGCTAGGATTCAAGTTTGCATAAATAGAAGGGAGGTTTTCTTTTCCTTGATAACATGACCTGGGTTCAAATCCTAACTGCTGCTTACTACCTATGTGGCCTTGTTTGGGCAAATCACTTTATTTCTCTGGGCCTCAGTGTCCTCATCTCAAAAATGAGAGGATTGGATTAGGTCCTAGGTTTTAGAACTAAAAGGCACCTTTGAGATCTTATAACTGCCTCACGTTAGAGATGAGGAAGTTAAATGATTGACCCAGAGACATACAGGTAATAAGTAGCAGAACCAAGATTTGAACCCAGGTCTCTGGAGTGCAAACCCAGAGCTTCTTTACTACAAGGCATTCTCTAAGGTCCCTTCCAATTCTGAATTCTATGATGCCTGATAAATGAACTAACCAGGTGGTACTCAATGGTCATATTTCAGGAGAGGCAGCCTGATGTAGGCGATTGAAGGCTGGTCTTGGAGTCTAGAAGAGCTTGGCTCAAGTATTGCCCCTGGTACATACTAGCTGTGCAATGAAGGGCAAGTCATGAAAGACGTGTGAAATCATAGATCCAGCCTCATTCCCACTACAGAATAAAAACTAATTTTAACTCAGATACAATTGAGTATCATAATAGTTTGTATGGACACCAAGTGCAATCATGAGTGGTGTGAAGGTGGGAGGTGCGTGGGTTTGAGTAGCCTTGGAAGGCTTCCTACTAGTTTATGACCCAGGGACCTCTTCTTATGGGGTGTCCAAGCAGACATCTCAGAATGTGTGATTGGTTTTTTTTCCTCTCCTCTCCTCTCCTCTCCTCTCCTCTCCTCTCCTCTCCTCTCCTCTCCTCTCCTCTCCTCTCCCTTCTCTTTTCTTCCCCTCACCTTCTCTCTCTTCTCTTCCCCTCTCCTCCCTTCCCCTCCCTTCTCTTCCCCTTTCCTCTATTCCCTTCTCTTCCCCTCACTTTTCTTTCCCTCCCTTCCTCTCCCTTCTCTTCACCTCTCCTTCCCTCCCTTCTGCTCCTCTCTTCCTCCCCTCCCCTCTCCTCCCTTCTCCTCTCCTCTCCTCTCCTCTCTTCTCTTCTCCTTTCCTTTACTCTCCTTTCCTTGATAATAAGCTTTTGGGGAAAGAAATACCAGCCAGGCCCTAAAGGCATTAGGCAGGTCCCATCAAAGGGCTTGCTGCACATGTTTTGAGGATTAGTGTCGGCTCTATCTAACAATCTAATTAATGTTTTTATAATTTACCAATTTCGTGAGCTCTTCAGAGAGCTTTGGAGGAAAGCAACACTCCCATATAAAGCCTAAGTTCGCCTTCATTATTAGAGGACTGCCTTTTCTGATCCTGTTAATGAGAAACATCCTTTTAGTCTGTGCCTGACAGCAGTTTTGCTGCTGGTAGGGATGGGACAAAGCATTTGGGGGGTTGGTTTTAGACTCCAGGGTTAGTTTGGGATGCAAGGAGATTGGAAAGGGGGAAGAGTCTGGATGAAAAGGTTGCCAGGTATCCTCACTTACCTTCTCTAGACCTGACATATCAAATGAGTCTAATCCTGCTTTATCTGATTCATGCCAGGGGTGGGGGGGAGGAGAAAGAGAGAGAGAGAGAGAGAGAGAGAGAGAGAGAGAGAGCAGGGTGGGGCGGGAGGCAGGTGTGGCAAATGAGCCAATGGATGTGAAAGTTTTTTGCACAATATAAAGTTCCGTGTAAATAAAAAGTATAATTATTTTCCACATCCCATATTAGCCTGAGGATTCCTGAAGACAGTACCTCTTGACCTTCCCTCTCCTTCTCCCTTCAAGGGCTATGTGGGGATTTGGGAATTGTCCTTGGGTTCAGGGACTCAGGCTAGGTGACGAAGCTGAGCAGAGTGTGACGACAGGTTTTGACAGCTGAGACAAAGCACCTGAACCATGGCTGCTTACCAAGGACTTGGGGCAGATGCCTACAGCGCCCACTCGTTCTAGGCTAGAGGAACTTGAAACCAGAGGATTCTCCAGAACAGAGCCATTCAGCCAGAACCCTCAGCACAGGACACCTTTCCTTTACACAATCAACTGATAGTCCCCTCAAAATTGTGTTCAATAATCTCGACAATCAAACCCTTCTCTTATGCCATACCATAGATCACAAGGAAGGGCTTGGGTCTTATTTTATCACTTTATTATCAGCAGAACCAAATATTCAATTCAACTCACCCCCCCACACACACACAACATTAACTAAATTACTGTTGCATACACACCACATAGAGAAGTAATTGTGGCCATAGTGAATAGAAAAATGACCTTGATAATATTTGTAAAGCATGGTTCCTGGCATGGTTAATAAATGCTTGTTAAATCTAAATCTAAATTGAGTCCCACCTCTGACAAAGACTGGCAGAGTCACCCTGAACAAGTCGCTTAACTTTTCATTGATTCAGGCACCTCTCCAAATAGAAGAGAAGGTTCATTATTGGCAGGATGACTTTCCTTACCCAGGAGTTCCCTACACCAACGAAATCACAGATCCAGCACCTCTCTAGCATAGTCATTGCACACAGTAAGCACTTAATAAATGCTCTCAGAAAGAAAGGAATTGCCTTTCAGATCTATGGATTGGGAATGAATTTATGACCAAACATGAGAGAAAAGTTCACATAAGATAAAATGCACAATTCTGATTATATAAAATTAAATGAATTTTTCCACAAACTAATCTGGTAAAAATTAAAAGGCAAACAGGTAAATGGGGAAAATATCTTGGTGACAAACTTTTTCTGATAAAGACCTCATTTCCAAGATATTTAAGGAACTGATTCAAATTTATAAGACTAAGAGACATCCCCTAGAAGATAAGTGGTCAGAAGATTTGAAGAGACAATTTTCAAAGGAAGAAATCCAAGCGATTGACTATCATACAAAGAAATGCTCTAAATTACTTATACTTGGAAAAATGCAAAGTAAGCAACTTTGAGGCTCTGACTCATACCTGTCAGTCTGGCGAAAATGACAGTAGAGGAAAATGACAAATGTTATGGGAAAACAGATACATTACTGCACTGTTGGTGGACTTCAGAATTGGTCTAGCCTTCCTAGAAAGCAATTTTGAACTATACCCAGAAAGTTACCAAACTATATACCCTTTGACCCAACTATACCACTGTGAGGCATAGTGTGTATACACACATATACATATGTATGTATATGTATATATGTATATTATATATATATAATATTTATAGCAGCTGAGAATTGGAAACTAAATTGTGGTAGCTGAAAATTGGAAACTAAAAGACTGGGTTCAGGTTTCCCATTGGGGAATGGCTAAACAAATTGTGGTATATGAATTAATATACTATTATTGTGCCATAAGAGATGATGAAATGAAATATTTCAGAGGAAAGTGGAAAGATGTTTATGGATTAATGCAGAGCAAAGTGAACAGAAGTAGGAAAACAATAAAATAATAATTTTTTGTGGAGTGGGGAAAAATCTCTGAAAGACTTTAGAACTCTGATCAATGCAGTGATAAACCCCCGAGTTCAAAAGAATGAACATGAATCGTGCCCTACCTCCCTCCAGAAAGGAGTGAACTTACAATGCTAAAAGCCATATATGTTCAGATATGGTGAATGTCTGCCTACTCCTCAACCTCCTTTGGGGGCTCTTTCTCCATCTCACTCCTGCTAACAATGGCGGGGGAATCCTCCCATACGCTGCCCTGGGCCCTCTTCTCTTCTGCCTCTGGATGACTTTACTTCATGATTGCATCAGTTCCCATGAACTAAATAATCATCTCTGTACAGATATGGCTCAAATCTCCTTGTTCAGCCTTAACTCTCTCCTTACCTCGTCTCATCTCTCCAATTGCCTTTAAGACATCTTGAAATGGATGTCCTGTGTATTTCTTAAACTGAAAATGTCCAAACTGAATCCAATGTCTTTTTCCCCCTCCCCCAACTTCTCCTTCTTTCTAACATCCCTATTACTGGCGAGGGTACCACCATCCTCCCAGTCACCCTTGCTGACAAACTAGGTGTTATCCTCAACCCCTAACTCTTGTCTCACCCCACACGCCACACCCAATCAATCGTTAACTCCTGTCATTTCTATCCTCATCACATTTCTCAGATATTCCCCCTTCTCTCCTCAAATACTGCCTCCACTCCGGCACAGGTCCTCATCACCTCAACACTGGACTATTGCAATAGCCTGTTGGGGGATCTGTCTCCCTGCCTCCATTCCAATCCACCTTCCTCTCACTTGTCAAATTGATTTTTTTAAAGGGCAGGTCAGACCATGTCACCTCCCCTACTTAATAAATTCCAGGGGCTCCCTATGATCTTCAGGATCAAGCATAAAATCTATTGGGCTTTCAAAACCCTTTTTAACCTGGGCCTTTTCTTCTTTTCCATTCTTCTTACACCTTATTGCCCTCCATGTATTCAGCCATTCAGTAACACTGGCCCTCTTTCTATTCCTCTCACACAACACTCCATCTCTTGACTGAGTTTTCACTGGCTATCCTCCATGCCTGGAACTCTCTCCTTCCACATCTTCTCCTACCTTCCCTCAAATCTTACAAAGGAAAAAAAAAAACTTACATGCAATAGATAATATAAAGCCCCTACCATTTGCAAGACCTCCTTTGCCCAGAATTCAATACTGTATCCTATCTTTTTGTATCTGTCCAATTTGTCCAATTGCACCTTTACAATTGGGCCCCCAAACTGACATGGATTTCTATTTCTCTTTCCAGAATTACAAATCATCATCTCAGTTCCAGGCTTTCATATTACTAGGAACCTTCCTGAGAGTAGAATCCTTTAGGTCTCTCTCTCTCTGGGTCCCTAACTCAGAGACAGAGAGAGAAAGATCTAAAAAAGAGCAGGAATGGGAATGTGTTTGGCTAGTTCTCATGAAACTATTAAAAATGTGAAATAGTTTCTTGTACGTAAGACCCAAGCCTTTGAGGGCATGCCTGTACTGGAGCCTATCTGTAAATCTCTGAGGTTAACATACTTTCTTCATGGGCCAGATGGATTATCTACAAAGCCACAGGCATGTTCACTAGTTTTGGCAAATGTTCTACATGTCTAAGAAAGTATCACATTTGGCATGGACATTGGAAATCCTCCATTGACTTTCCTTTTGTAGAAAGCACCAATAATGTGCTTAATGGATTTGGACAAAGGGGTTTGTACAATGACTCATGACTTTTTGGGAATATTTCTTCCTCTTAAGAATAGGATGATGGAGAAAATGGTAATAGGGCTAGAGAACAGAAGTCTAGATTAGCTTTGGTTTTCCCTTGTTTGATCAATAGATCTCTCCAAACAATCAATAAATAGGCATTAGCCAGTATGTGGCCAAAATGGTGGTAGGTGTCTTGAGGGATATGTCAAGGACCTACGATATCCTTAGGGTGAGAACTTCCCCCTCTTTATGGCTCTTCCTCTTTCCAAGTCCAGCACTCTGTACACTACACAATGTTGTTTCTGATGTTAATTGTAAGAAACATAAAAGGAACAATAGGCATGATCCATGCATGCTGTCGAGGAAGTTCAGGCAAAAAGCCAACTCACAGATATAAAGTAATTTAGCAAACAATAAAAGGAGTATATATTTATATAAGTATGTAATTAATTTATTAATGTGGAAAGTTGCCAAATATGTAACCACCTGTGTAGGAGGGGTAGTTGGCCTCTAACCAATAGGTTCCCACCCCAGCTCCAGCCAGCGGGCACAGACAACCACAGAAATTAAGGAGCAGATAGAGAGGGCGTTTTCAGCTATCAGAATTCCTCCTGGGCCGTCATTTCCTTATCAAGTGTGAATTCCTATTTGAATTGCCAGTGACTTTAGCTAGGAACATGAGTCTTGCCCTTGATGGCCCTTTAAAAGGCCAAACTCTCAGCTCCACAAAGAATCCCAACTGGGAACAGTTTTGTGGAGCTTGATCTCTGTGCTGATTACCTGAGGGCATCTGAGGGGAGGGGAGGATTTCTTTGTTTTCCCCTCCTCCCTGTCAATTGACAGGCTGGAGCCACTAGTCCATGATGTGCGATCATTTCAGGAATTAGACAAGTTAAGACGCTGTGGAGGGAGCAGAGACACATTTTCCAATCATACACAGACACAAAGAGGCAGAAGCATGAGGGAGGAAGCAGCCTCTAGGAGCATGACTTCTGGTACTGCGGAGGAGTAAACTATGAATTCAAGAACTAACCCTGGCAGCCAAATCCTAGGGAGAGGAATTGACCCAGAGCATCCAGCCACGTGATCTGCCCAGTAGAAGATGCTACACCCAAGGGGAATAGCGTAAGGATTCCATAGGGAAAGGAAGCACATTGAGGCCCTACAGTCCAGGAGGCATGAGTTGCCTTGGCCACATGGGTTCTATTACAAGTGTGTCTCACTACCATGAGCTCTAAACTCGTTCTCACTCTTCCTGTGGAAGCTGTGGTTATTGGTGGCAGAGCATATCTCAGATTTATTAGGAGACAGTTTTAACTATAGTTCTTGTTTTCAGTAAATCCTGTTGCTCTGAGCTAATTGTGACTCTTGGCTGATTGTTAGAGGGAATTCCATGCCTGGGAGCTTGGGAGCCATAGTTTTGTTAGGTCTGGATCCATAGGGTATCTTGAAACCTTTAAAAGTGGTTACTACCCAGAGACCCAACCCATTAATGCTAGTACAAGTGGTGGAAGTAGCCCAGAGGGAGTGATATATTCGTATGAATGAGGTTTTTTTGTTTTGTTTTGTTTTGTTTTTTGCTTAGGCAGTTGAGGTTAAGTGACTTGCCCAGGGTCACATGGCTAGTAAGTGTCAAGTGCTTGGTCTGAGGCTGGATTTGAACTCAGGTTCTCCTGACTTCAGGGCCAGTGCTCTATCCACTGCACCACCTAGCTGCCCCATGAATGAGTTTTAAGAACAAAAATATATTTGTGTAGTGCTCTGTGTCTTACAAAGCACTTTCACATGCACTACCTCATCTAACGTTCATGGTAACCTTTGAGGCCAGCAGAGACATGGCCAATTGGTGGCCATCTTTATGGTTTATAGGATCATAGGATTAGAGCTTAAAGGGACATTCAAGGTCATTGAGTCTGACTTCCTCATTTTACAGATAAAAAAATTGATGCTTGGACAATTAAGTGACTGATTTTAGGTCACTACAGAGGTAGTGAGTGGTTGATCTGGCTTTCCAACCTAGGTCCTCTGACTCAGAAGGCAGTGTTCCTTCATCAGCTCAGTTTATAGCACTGTTAAGGCACTGTCTGTGGCAATGATTAAAGGCAGGCTATGTGACTAGCACTGGAAGATTAAGCATCAATGTGAAGCCAATTATTTGAGGTGGGGAGAGGTTGGAGAAGGAAACAAAAATTTATTAAACATTTACTGTGTGCCAAGCACTACAGTAAGTGCTAGAGATGTAAATACATAGAATGAACTAAGCCTATAAGCCCTACTCTGAAGGAACTTACATTCTAATGGGGGAGACAAGAAATACATATGCACAAACACATATGTCTCTGTGTATACACAAACATATACATAAATATGAACATATACAACACATGTGCACATGCATATATACATACACATACAACATAAAAATTCTAGCCTATCGGCTAAAGGCAACTGCTTGGCTAAGGTCCAAGGGCTAGTTATCTGCACCACTTCTTGTTCAGTAACCTAGCCATGTGGTGGTATACGGGGTTCATTACTAGGGTAGCCTAACTTCTCAAGAATCAGGCTCCCTACTCTCACACTCATTAGCTCATCATCCTCATACTCACTTCCGTAGGGACACTTCTGTTTTTGACTTTACTCTTGACTTTTGACTTTACTTTACTTTACTTTGGCTTTCCTCAAAAAGGGAGAAAGTAAAAGAAGTATTCAATGTATAAACATGAATTGAGTACAGGACAGGAGATTTATTTCTACTCAAAGAAAGCCATGCTAAAGCCAAGAGAATCATAGTGTGCATAACGGAACGAGCACAGCAGAATTCAATGGTTCACTTAACTACTTTTTGTATAGTTAGCTGGAAGGTCAATCCTCAAGTCTTGCTTGAACATAGATTAGTTTCTGCAAGACCACTGGTTAAGCTCTTTACATTTCACCTCTACCTTGGTCATTGTTCCAATCGAACAACTGAGATAGATTTTTCTGGTGGCCTTTCTCCAATGCCAATGTTTTCTTTGTTGAAAGTTTAATCCTGCTACTGCTGCTACAACTGCAGGTGATCTAGAAGATGTCACAGTCAGCTCTTGCCACCACTGAAATTAAGATGCTTTTAAGGAAAGGAAACATAAAGAGGAAGGCAAAGACATCCAGGGCCCCCAATGCATGCCTCCCTGCTTAAGTCTTTCGCCCCTAGATGCCCCCTGTGCTAAATCATCATGACCCAGAGACAGAGAGAGACTCTATTTCTCTGCATCCTCTGATGGCATCACATCTTGACTTCTCAAAACCTGTAGCCAGGAAGATACCAGCTAGAAACTGATTCTTCTTTTCTTAGAAGTCCCATGGGTCCTCAGTTTTTCTGGCTCAACAGCCAATCAGTGGACTCTCATCAAATGAGTTATATATAGCCAGGAGTCAGTTCATATATTTCCCTTCTGTTTAGCGTTAATGGTGGCTGTACATGTATTGAGGAAGGGAAAAGTATACCAAAAAAAGTATATACAGAATAAATATCAAGAGTATAAATTCATCAAGGCAGAACAATGGCTAAAGCAATAGACTTAGAGTCAGGAAGATCTGAGCTTTCATCCTGCCTCAAACACTGACTAAGCTGTGTGATCCTGGGCTCTGTGTGACTGGTTCTCTCTCAGCTTCAGTTTCCTTATCTGTATCACAAAGATAATAACACCATCCACCTTAAAGGGTTGTTGTAAGAATCAAATAAGACAATATATGTAAAAGGCCCTTTCTAAACTATAAAACATTATATAAATGCTAATTCAATACTAGTTCAATAATAAATAATAAAATTATAGATCAATGAGAATGGATTTATTAATAATCAAATAATTATTAATTATATTATAATAATATTAATAATAATCAAAATAATGATAAAATAGTGATTAATACCAAGTAGTTGAATGCATGGTGGTTTGGGAGGAGGAGAAAGCCACTAGCAGTTGGGGAAGGGGAGTCAGGAAAAACTTCATGCAAAAGATAGTGCTTGAGCTGCATCTTAAAAGGAGAGAGAGACTTTTTGAGGTTGAGATAAGGAAAGACTACAATCCCCAGTGTGGGGACGTGCAATGGTGCCAGTGCAATGGTATTAAGCCTGGAGATGGATTGTCGTATGTGTGTCAGTACCAGGAAGAAGCATTAACACCCAGCACAATGCCCCTCACATAGCAGATGCTTAATAAAGACATTAAATAAATGAAAGGCCTGGGTTAGGTGTCATTCTGTGACCGAGGATGGGGATTGTTGGTGAGGGAAGGGTCAGTCTGTAGCCATAGAGTAGAGGAAAGCTGACACTTAAAAGTCTATGGCAACAGAATCCACAATCTTGGCCTTACTAACACTATGTTGTTTCCTACAAAGCTAACTAGATGCATGAAGAAATTATTAACCCAGGCAAAAAAAAAAAGTCTAGACATTCCCATGTTACAAACATCAACATATTCTATAAAAGATCAGTCTTTGGACCACTTGGACCAAGCCTTGAGAAACACTGACAAAGATCATGTTTAGGACCCTAGAGGTATTCTAACTTCAGGCAGCGGTGGCACAGACCCCAGCTCCTGCACGGCTGGTTCTCCTTACCGTGTACATTCCTCTCAGTGGCCTGGAGGCTTCTCATGCTCCTTGGAGGGCATCCCTGCTTCCTGCCTTGCAATAGGTCACAAAATCTGCCTCGCACTTAATAATGGAACAATAACAAATCCTCACATTGGTCTAACTTTACACTTTGCAATGTGCTCTCGCACACATTGTTTTATTTAAGCCCTATGATATCTCTGTGAGGTAGGTTTGGCAAGTATCATTATCTCTAACTCAGAGATAGGAAAATTGTGGCCCAGCATAACCTTCTGGCTAAGATAGAGAGATGTAGAATGATAATTAAGTTAGAAGGGTTCAGATCCTGTTAAGTAACTGGCTTAATGAATAGATGTCAATCTGCAGGGAGGTCTTTAGTGAAATGACCCAGGGATCAGTCCTTGGCCTGGTGTTAGTCAACATTTTTATCAGTATTGAAGGCAAAGATGGAATGATTTTCAAGTATGTGGATTTCACAAAATTAGATGAGACAGAGCTGGGATATAAGAACAAACATTTTGATGAGCTAAAATGATGGGACAAATCTAATAAGGTACAATTTAACAAGGTAAAATATGAAATCCTACACAGCTTTTTAAAAAAAACCCTGCACAAATGTAGATGGGAGCTATGTGATTGGATAAGTTTATATTAAAAAGATCTGGGGTTTTTAGTATACCACAAACTCGATATGAGTTAACAGTGTGGTGCAATAGTTTAAAAAAAATTTTGCTTTTAGACTGAAGTAATTGAAACATCATATCCAGAATAAGGGAGGTAACTGTCTTAGGCTCTGCTCTGCAACATTTGAGGATTATATTCAGTTCTGGGTACCACATGAAGAAGGTGATCAAAATGGTTAGGGGACTCAAAATCCTGTCCTACAAGAATCTGGTGGAAATCCTGGGAAAGAGAAGACTTCAAAACAACTTCATGGATCCCAGGTTAAAAACTTCTGCACAGAGCTTCACTTAATAAGCACAGAGAGGACAATGTAGACATTTTGACCTTTGCCTTATATATGCATAGCCATATCCAAATAGCTTCCCTCAATATATACATACAGACACACATAAACATTAGAATGAGAGAGACAGAATGATAGAGTGGATAGAGAACTACCTCAGAGTCAGAAAGACCTGGGTTCAAGTCATGCCACCAACACAAACTGGTTGTATGACCCTGGGTAAACTACTTAACTTTTCAATGATCCAGAAACTCAGAGGTTTTAAGTTGCAGAAGAGTTAATGATCTCTGTGGTAGAGGGAATTTTCTCCCTATATCAATGAAATTATAAGGTCTGGATGACGTACACATACATGCATGGAAGACAGCATGTCACAGTGGATAAATATCTGGGTCCAAGTCATACTCTGACATACCCTGGCTGTGTGACCCTAGATAAGTTACCTAACCTCTCACTGTCTCGGGAAATTCTCTAAGTTGATAAGTTTCAGAATAGTTGCAGGTTTTCAGTGGTAGGAAGAATTTCCTCTCTAATATTGGTTTACGATTCAATGGTATAGGGAATATCCCAGTGAAGAAATTCTCTGTGTCTCTGTCTCTCTGTCTGTCTGTTTCTGTCTCTGTCTGTTTCTGTGTCTCTGTCTCTCTCCCTTTCTCTTTCTCTCTCCCTCTCTCTTTACCCCTTCTCCATACACACACACACACACACACAAATACTCAAAAAAGGTCCATAATCTCTTTGACGTGATTACTCCCTCCAATGACGTATATTGTAACCCACCCAAGCTCTTACAGCCTTTGTATGTGCCCTCTCAATAGTACTTTACAGGGAGGTCTGCCCAATATTTTGGGGTGCTTCCTTATTTTCTCTCTATGTCACAAGGATACCAGTGGAGTGCATGGGTTATTCACTGGTTAACCTTAGCTCTTTCCACTTGATCAACCCATCTTGTCTTTGGATCATATATTCCTTTGATGATATATTCTATTCTGTTCTTCATAGCTCTTTATTAATTATGTTTTGCTCTGTGCTCCTATCCACCACTCTCTTGTCCTCTGAGTGATACTTTTTTTTAATTATTCAGAAAGTATGATGTTCTATTACTTAAAGTCATAGAACAAGACTAGTAGAGTATTAAAATGATAGGTCACCCAGGCATGGTAGCACCCAGGCATGGTAGCAGATGTTGTGGTCCCTGCAACTAGGGAGGCTGAGGCTGGTGAATGGCTTGAGCTCAAGAGTTTTGAGTTGCAGTGAAGCTAAAGTCAGTTAGGTGTGTATACTAAATCCTGTACCAATATGGTGAGCCTCTTGAAGTAGAGGACCTAAGGAGGACCAACTAACCAAGGTCAGAAAGAGAACAGGTCAAAGCTGCCCGGCTAATCATCAGTGGGGTCAGATCTGTGAGTGGCCACTGCACTTCCAGCCTAAGTTTGATAGAGAGACCCAGACTCTAAATAATAAATTTTAAAGAATGAGAGGCCTTTGTTTCAGGAGAGTGTTTGGGGTCACATATCTGGGGATTAGTCCCTCAATGCCTCCAAAACTGCATTACTTCCACGAACCTCCTCCATGAATAATTGTCCAAATCCAGATGTTTTTCTCATTTTTGTTTTTTTTAGTGCTATTTCTATTTCTTTGTACAGTACAGTTGCTGACTCTGAGGTAAGAATATAAATCTAAATCTAAATCCACCGTTATTGATAGAGAAAAAACTATAGCATTTTAACAGATCTTTTGCATTTTTCATCTGTTTGTTTTCTTCTTAGAGCAGCTAGGTGACTAGCTGATACAGCCCTGGGCCTGGAGTCAGGAAGACCTGAGTTCAAATCCATTCTCAGACACTTACTGGCTGCATGACCATGGGCAAGTAGCTTAACCTCTATCTGCCTCAGTTTCCTCAACTGTAAAATGAGGATAATAATAGCATCTACCTCCCAAGGCTGCTATGAAGATCAAATGAATTAATATTTGTAAAATGCTTAGCACAGTGCCTAGCACATAGTAGGTGCTTAGTAAGTGCTTGTTTCCTCTCCTTTCCTTCCTTCCTCTTTCCAGTTTCATCTTTAAATGCCCTTACGATGACTTGACTTAGGTGAATCTCTCATCAGGTTTTCTATACATTTGCTTTTCTCTTCATTGCTTCTCACTATCTTATGAGGGAATATCGTTCACATTTTTCTACCATTCTCCACCGTAAGATTTTACACATAAGCACATATTCTAAACCAGTATTGCTCTCAGCTACATATTTTTCTGCTTGGCAAGGAGATCAAATGTTTGACAGCTGAGATGTGCTCAGGTGTCTTTTGACTTCTTGTTTATGGCAGTTAATTTACATGAGTTAAACTTCTTTAGGAAATGATAATAGTTTGGGATGATGTCTGTTATTCTAACTACTTCCAATTTGTTTGTGATAAAAATTTGCTTAAATAGGTCAGTTGACTTGTGACCTATGCTGATCTATGACCTTAAATCGGTCATTACCTCAATTGCATGTCACATCTTTTCATTTTTATTCTTTTAAAGAATTTGATATTATTTTATCTTTAATAAGTTGGTGGTTTAATTGTAAGTAGATGATTTAGAAATTGTTCCTATGTTGGTAACTAGTCATTTTCTATGTATTAAAATCAAAACAATTTCCTTTTTTTGTGATGTGCCTTGGTGCTTGCCCTAGTCAATTCCCCCTAACTCTTCTTGAAGACATAGTTCACAGTATGTTCATAGTATATAGGTTTTAAACTTCTGCATAGAGGGCTTTGGCTTGTCTTATTTCTTACTCCTGAACTGCTTTCCAACATATTCTTACCACTGTCCCTTAGGCTCACCTTTTCAATGAAGTCTTTCTAGAATTTCTCTACCTGTTCATTCTCCATAGCAGATGTTGGCTCATAAGATGCAATTTTCCCCCTTGTGGCCTTTTGTAAATACTTATCTTGACCACTGTGATACACAATGACCAAGTGTCCCATGACATGGTATTTCTCAAATGCCTTTTAATCAATCAATCAACAAGCATTTGTTAAGTACTTAGCTATGTCCTAGACATTGTGCTGGGAAAAAAATAAGTTCTTTGCTGTAATAAAGAGAGCAACTGCAATCATTTTTGTACATATAGATCCTTTTACTCTTTCTTTGACTTCTTTGTAGTATGGGCCTAGTAGCAGAATCACTGGGTCAAGGGGTTAGTACAGTTATGGAGCAAAGTTCCAAATCGCCTTTCAGACTTGCTAGACCAATTCACAACTCTGTCAACAATACCTTATCTTTTCAATTGGTCAGTTAATAAGCATTTGTTAAATTCTCACTATGTACCAGGCACTGTGATAAATGCTGGAGACATAAGATGCTTAAAGAGCTCATATTCTAATGAGATAATAACATTGAGACAACTATGTATAAACAAGATACATACAGGATCAATGGGAAATAATTAGCATAGGTAAGGCACTTGCATTTACGAGGACTGGGAATGGTTGTTGTAAAAGGTGGGATTTTATCTGGAAGTTGAAGAAAGTTGGGGAAGCCAGGAGATGGAGATGAGGAGGGAGAGAATTCCAGGCATGGGTGACAGCCAGGGAAAATGCTCAATCAGGAGATGAAGTGTCAGACACAAGAAAGCCAATGTCAATGAATTGCAGAATACCTACGAGGAGTGGGGTGTAAGAAGAATGCAAAGGTCAAAGACAGCTGGGTTATGAAGAACTTTGAATGTCAAACAGAGTATTTTACATTGGATTCTGGAGGTGATAGGGAGGTGACATGCACTTTAGGAAGATCATTTTAACATTCAAATAAAAAAAGAACTGGAGTAGGGAGAAATTTGAGGCAGGGAGACCAACCAGCAGGCTACTGGAATAGCACAGATGTGAGGTGATGAAGGTCTACACCAGGGTAGAAGCAACGTCCAAAGAGAGTAGGGGGCACATACAAGAAACATCATAAAGGTGAAATCAACAGGACTCGATAACAGATTAGATATGGAGATAAGGGAGAGTGGGGAATCAAGGATGACAACTAGCTTGTGAACCTGGGTGACCATAAGGATGGGGGTAACTGATATTAATAATAATAATGGGGAAGTTAGAAAGAAGGAAACATAGAAAGGAAAGACAATGGATTCAGTCTTGAATGTGTCGAGTGTAAGTTGTTATGGGAAATACAATTCAAGATGCTCAAATAAGCAGTTGGAGATGGAAGAATAGGGGTTAGGAGAGAGGTTAGGACTAGATAAATAGATTTGAGAATCATCAGCGTAGAGATGAAATTGAATCCACGGGAGCTGTTGAGACCACCAAGTGAAATAGCATAGAGGGAGAAGAGAAGAGAGCCCAGGACAAATCCCTGGGGGACACTCGTGGTTAGTGGGTATGATCTGGACGAGGATCCAGCAAAGGAGACTGAGAAGGAATGGCCAGATAGGTAGGAGGAGAATCAGGAGGAATTAGCTCATATTAGAGGTGATTATTAAATTTTCAATGTGAACAATTACACTTCAGAAATCACAAATTCTATAAAACAGGGATTGGTTGATTTTTTTTTATTGATTATCTAGACTTAAGAAAGTGATGGAGAAAACGTTAATAATGCAGATTAAACAAAAGTGTGTTGTTGGCAATGTGCAGAGTGGGAGGGAGCCAGTTATTAAACATTTACCATTACACCCCTGCCTTTCCCAGTCCCCTCACTCTGTAGCTGCTAATACTTCTTTCAGATTTTTGTTGTTGCTGAGTCATTTCAATCACGTCTGACTCTTTGTGACACCATTTTGGAATTTTCCTGGCAAAGACACTGGAGTGGTTTGCCTATTTTAGAAATATGGAAACTGAGGCAAACAGGATTAAGTGACTTGCCTATGGTCACACAGATAGTAAGTGTCTGAGGCCAGATTTGAACTCAGGAAGATAAATGTTCCTGATTCCAAGCCTAGTTCTATATACTGCACCATCTACCTGCCCTCTTTCAGATTACCTTCATCTTCTCTGTCTGTATCTTGTATGTACATAGTTCTTTTCATGTTGTCTCCCCATTAGCATGTGAGCTTCTTGAGGGCAAGCATGCTATTTTTGCCTTTCTTTTCTCTGAGTACAGTGCCTGGTACATAGTAGGCACTTAAGAAATTTTTATGCTCTCATAGACCCTCCAAAAATTCCATTTCTCGTCTTTCTCATGAACGATAACAACATATTTTGTCATTTTTGCCAGTTATATGTATATAAAGTAGAACCTCACAGTTTTAATTTGTCTTTCTCTTGTTACTCATGATCTTGATTTCTTTTTCATATGATTGTTGATAGCTTGCATTTCTTCATTTGAAAATTGCTTATTCAGAACCAGGAAAACATTGTACACTGTAACAACAACATTGTGCAATGACTACCTTTGATAGCCTTAGTTCTTCTCAGCAATACAATGATCTAAGACAATTCCAAGGGACTCATGATGGAAAATACTATCCACATCCAGAGAAAGAACTATGGAGTCTGAATGCAGATTGAAGCATACTATTTTCACTTTTTTTGTTTTTTCTTCCTCGTGGTTTTTCCTTTTTGTTCTGATTCCTCTTTCACAACATGACTTGTGTGGAAATATGTTTAATATGACTGTAGATGTGTAACCTATATCAGATTGCTTGCTGTCTTGGGGAGGGGGGAGAGAAGGGAGAAAAAATAATGGAACTCAAAATCTTATAAAAGTGAATGTTGAAAACTATCTTTACATGTAATTGAAAAAAAATACTATTAATTACAAAAACATAAGAAAGAAAATTGCCTATTTATATATCCTTTGACTACCGATCTATTGGAGAATGACTCTGTTAGCCCCTCACGGGATCTTTCTTCCCCTGCCTTCCTGTTGTGTCTTCCTCTCAGGCTTCCAGAAGTCTGTCCAAGGTCAGGGTCAAGAATACAGGAAACTTGGTAACACTGAGGAGCCTGCCCAGTTTCCAGACTACCTCCCCTCCCCCTTCCCCCTACAAAAGACATCCCTGTCCTCATGTTTCCATAGCAATGACTTTGTGGGTGTGGCAAAGCCTAATTATATTTGGAATGTGAGTGGTGGGGCTGAAACATCTGCAACGAGAGCTCTCAGCAAGCCCAGGTTCCCCAGTTCTGAACTGGAATCTGTGTCTCCTTGCCATCCCTGTAATTACCTATCTGTTGTGCTTCCACGAGTCCTCCTGCCCTGAATAAAGTAGCTTTTGTGGCTCTCAAGACCCGAAGAGCATCCCTTGGGTAAAGTATGCAGATGGAAACCTGACGGTACCCCGGGCCAAAGTAACAAGTCCTAGGGGCAGCAACCTCGCAAGCAGGGAGATCTACTTATTTTACGAGAACAGAGTAATCTGAATTCTGTAAAATGGGGGTTGAGGGTGGGGCTAGACTAGACAATCACGAAAGTCTCTTCTAGCTTTAAATTCAACGATTGACTGTCTTTAGTCACTTTTTACATGTCCAGCACTTAGCATAGTGCCTGGTGCATCATAGGTACTTAATAAATGTTTATTAATTGACTGATTAAATGAGACTTTGGATCAGAAGAGGAACAGCAGGACTGGATCCCCACATTTCAGGGTGGGGTGTCCTAGAATTTTAGGACATAGAGCTGGAAAGAACCAAAGAGAGCATCTAGCCTACCAGTCTCTTTCCTGCCCTCCCATTTTATAGATGAGGAAACAGAGAATCAGAGAGGTGATCATGGAGCTAGTAAGAAGTACAGCTGGCATTTGAATCTCAGGGTTTTTGACTCTAAAATCCAGAGCTCAAAACTACTAAACCAGGCTTTGCCCAAAAGAAGAAATAGAAAGGGGAGAGAAACTTGGTAGGCATTACTGTGACCTCAAGAAGGCTCTATCAGACCACAAGGGTGGAAATGTGAAATACCAAGGTTTAGTGTTTATCTTATTTAATCATCAGGTCTCATGACTAAGGCATACTTGGAACTTTGCCCTTGGGTGTGTCTGGGGAAGAGAATGACAACTACATTGGGACAATGTTTGTGTCTCTGTTATCCTGCAGAGGTCCAGAAATGTAGAAAATCAGCATTTTGTTGTCACCCTTGGCATTTTGGGAGCAGCCTGTTTTGGCCAAGTGGGAGAGTAGGACTATGATGGCCCAGTTCAACCTGGCCTCAACTGTCTAGAGAGCCAAAGGAAAAGCAATGATTTGCTATAATCTATGACCTTCCTTCTAAAGAAATAAATACCTATCTCCACCTCAGAGAGTCCATTGGGATGATGATGATGATGATGATGATGATGATAGCTGTGTGATTTTGGGCAACACATTTCACCTCTAGCCTTGATTTCCTTATCTGGTAGCTCAGGATTCTGAGCCCTAGAACCTTGGGAATAGCAGTTCCCCCTGGATCAACAGACCTGCTTTCAGTCCAGCCTCTACAGCAATCACTGAAGGAAGAAATCATTGCAGAGTAGGGTCCCCTTTCTCATCGCCATCAGCAACAGCTGCTGACCGAATACCGTCAACAAGCAGAAAGGCACAGCAGTCCTATGAGTGGCAGTACCTTCCAGACCATGGGTCTTGCTTCCAGCCCAGCCATCATCCATCAAAGCAACTCCTTCTATTAGATTTTGTACCTCCTTCCTCATTTGGTCAATTGTATTTTTTAGGGACTTGTTTTCTTCAGTGTACTTTTTTTTCCAGTTGGCCAATTGTATTTTTCAAGGACTTGTATTCTACAGTTAATTTTTGTCCTTCTTTTTCCAAACTATTGACTCTCTCTTGCATACCTCTCATTTCTTTTCCCATTTTTTTCTTCTCCCTCTCTCATTTGACTTTTAAAATCCTTCTTGAGCTCTTCTAAGAAGGCTTTTTGGGCTTCAGACTAGTTCATATTCCCTTTTGAGGTTCCAGATGTGGGTTTGTTGACAATGTTGTGCTCTTCAGAATTTCTGCCTTGAGCTTCACTCTTCCCATAATAAAAATCTATCGAACATTTCTTTTTACTCATGGTGTTTGCTTATTTCCTGGGCTTTAAAGAGATTGAGCTCTCCTGCTGGGGAGCAGAGGGCACTGACCCAAGCTCCTTGTGTTGGGTGCCTAGGGCCTGGTCACTGGCTTTGTGTACTGGGGTCTCCAATGCTGGCAGTTGGAGGCTGTAGGTTTCTGGCAGCTTACCTGGTGTTGGGCTGGAATCAGCAACACTGGAACTCTAGAGGTAGGATTGGGCAGTGTGGACCCTGGAGATTTCCTGCTTACCCAGGCTTTTCCTTCCTTTCGCTTTCTTTAGCTCCTTTCAGATGGATGTTGCAGGATGTTTACCTGCCTGGGGCCCCTTGGAGTGCTGCTTCCCAGAATTTTGTTGAGGCACTGGGAGACCTGGTTACTGTAGAATGCCGAGGCACCTGGTGGTTTTCCAGGCTGGTTTCCACCAGTTACCCCACCCTCACTGAGGCACTCGGGGATCCTGGTGTTGGTGTTTGCCTGCTCCACCACCTGGGTTTCAGGATCTCCTCCTGGTATGCTGAGGTGGGGCTTTGCATTAGCTTGCTGGGACACCTCCAGTTCAGTACTGCTCCCCCTCCCCCAGGGCAAGAAGGGCCTTTCTTGTTAATCCCTCACGCTATCTGGGCTACTGGACTGCTGCACCCCATCTTTCTTCTGGTTCAGCTGTTCCACGATTTTTCCTGGGGCAATATTTTCTGGGTTTTCAGAGGTTAATAAAGGAGGGTAAGAGTGACTTACTTCTTACTCCGCCATCTTGGCTCCTGGAAGTGGAACTCTCTAGCAAAGCAACTGCTGTGGAGGCTAGGTCAGCCATTTCTACCAATTGCCCACCACCTGCTACACGCAGAGCAGGAAAGCCAGCCTAGCTAAAGCAGCAAGGTATCTCATGAGAGAAATGGAAGGCAGCATGTGTCAGAAATTCTGATCACCACCTTGCACACCATCTCCCTTCAGACCTTGATAGAGGCAGCCTAGGACTCTAAACCCAAGAGCCTTGGAAATAGCCATGTTTCCAACCCAGTGCCCTCCATCATCATCCTGGGAAGAAAATCCTGTGGATATGTGCCTCCAGTCACAGTTACTGAAGACCCAGAAAGGAAAATTCTTGCCACCCAAGTCCTTGGCATTGTCAAATGGTTCAGTATCAGAAACTGATATGACTTTATCAGTGGAAATGGCATTAAAGAAGAGATGTTGACATTTACTTTGCCTCTGTACCCTAAGTAAACATATGATGTTTCCATCTAACTTGCAGCTGAAACCTTACATATGTGTTCTCTCCCCCATTAGCATACAAGCTCCCTGAGAGCAGGTCTTGTCTTACACTTCTATTTGCATGCCCAGCATTTAACCCAGTGTTTTATACATAGAAAGCACTTAATTAATGCTTCATTCATTCATTCATTCATTCATTCATCTATAAAACAGGATAATAATTCCTGTGGTATTTCCCTCCAACAAGGTTATTGATAAGATCAAAAGAGATATTGTATGTAAAATATTTTATGAACCTTAAGGGCACTGTGTAAATGTAAGTTGTTATAATCATTACTATCATTCTATAGTATTTTATAGTTTATAAAGCACTGTCCTCACGACAACCCTGTAAGGGAGGTAATAAAGATATTATTGTAATAAAAGTATTATTGGATCCATTTAAAATGAAATGAAACCAAGACTCAAGATGGTTAAATGATATGGTCCAATGGCTAGTTAGTGGCAAAAGTGGAATTCAGACCCAGATCTTTGAACTCTAAAACCAGAGCTCTTTCTAGAGATGATAAGGGATGATTGGGAGAAAAGAGAGATGTTAATTTAATTCCAGTCAACTCAATTCTGTTAGTGGGAAGAGTACTGGATTTGGATTCAGAGAACCTTGATTGAATCTGGCCCTGAAACTTAGTACATGCCCTTCTTTGGGAAAATCAATTAACCCTATATAAGCCTCAGTTTCTTTATCTGTAAAAATGAGGAGATTGGGACCAGATGATTTTTTAAAATTCCCTTTTATTATTATGAATTTGACAAGCATCAACAAATATGAAAATTTATTTATACAAAGATGAAAAAAGGTCTGCATACGAGAATTTGAATCTCCACTACATATAGCCTGTTTTGTTTACTATTTCATGTTGAACATGGTAGTTCCAAGGTTGCCCTGCTTATCTGTGTCCACCTTCTGAACTTTCTTCTATTCTCATCTGCTTAGGTTTTTAATGATTCATTGACATTTTTAAAAAGTTTAACTATTACTTCCTCCCTGCTCCCCTATCTATTTGTTCTTTTGTCCCCCCCTCATCAAATAAAAGCCATCCCTTATAATATGTATGTATATATATGTTTATATGTATGTATATAGTCATAAAAAAGATATATTGGCCAAATCTAAAAATATATGTCTAATTGTGTACCATTATGGGTTAGTAGATAATCCTTTCGTTTAAGGGCCTTTTTGTCCTTAAACCTATGGTCTTAATTCAATTCAACTTGATCAATGAGCATTTTTTTCACATGGAATCATTTTGTTTCCTAAAAAATATTATGAGCTCCGTGAACCAAGAACTAAAGATTATCTTTTCATCTGTTCTTCACAATGTCTAGTGTAGACCTGGGCTGAATACCACCTTGTTGAATGAGTGAGTGATCGGTAAGTGAATAAATGAAAAGTCTATTCCTTGTGTTAAATGCTAGGCCTTGACATAAAAAGGCCTTTAAAATCTATCTATCCATCCATCCATCTAGTTATCCATTTATCTATCTATCTATTTATCTATCTAATCTATCATCCATCCATCCATCCAATCTACTTATGCATCATCTATCTCTATCTTTCTATCTAGTCTTCTATCATCTATCTCTATCATATGTCTATTTATCTATCTTCTATCATCTATGTATCATGTATCTCCAGCTCTGTCATCTATCTGTCATTTATCTGTCTATCATCTATCTCTATCATCTGTCTATTATCCATCATCTATCCATATCATTTATCATCCATACATTTATTCATCTATCTATTATTTATCCCTATCATATGTTTACTATCCAGCCATCTTTTCAACAAACATTTAAGCATCTACTATGTGTCAGGCACTGTGCTAAGTGCTGGGGATTAAAAAAGAGGCAAAAGAAAGTCCCTGCGCTCAAGGAGCATACAATCTCTCTCATCCATCTATCCATCTACCCATCCACCCATCCATCTATCTATCTATCTATCTATCTATCTATCTATCTATCTATCTATCTATCTATCTATCTATCTAT